>NW_010108244.1:0-52376 GCF_000699245.1 Pterocles gutturalis | reverse complement strand
GGCAGTGGCCCGATCCTGCGCTCCATTAGCGTCCCACGGGAGAACGTGCTGCTCCTGGTGTGTGTGAGGGGCAGAGAGCGGGGATCTTCCTGCTCTGCTCATCGGTTCTGTTCTTCCTCCTTTGCCTGATGATCCACCGTCCCGCGGGCAGAGCAGGGGCCTGGGCGCCTTCCTGTGGGAGCCGTGTTTCGGGGCTTGTGCTTGGGGTTCACAGCAGAGGGTCAGTGTTCTCGTAGGAGAAATTGGTTTTGAATGGAAGGGTGCAGAGGCGGTGGAAGGAGCACAGCCTCGCGGGCGACCCTTGTCCAAGGGGAGGTTGGGTGATGGTAAGAATGGTCCCTGAGGGGTGGGGTTGTGGCTGAGAGTGACAAAATTCTGCAGGTAGTGGGTAAGAGGTGTAAAGAACCCATCCTGGCCCAGCTCTGTAGTGTTAGAAGAGAGGCACTCGGTGGGTTTAGTAGATTAGTTTACAACAGCTAAAATAATGTAAAAGTAAATTTCAGGAATTTGCAGATATGGGAGGCTGTAGAAGTGGAGAGAATTTAACATATTGCAGAAAAGAATGAACCAAATTAAAATGGAGCAGGTTCCCTCCTCTTCATTGATTAATGATGGAAGGGGTCTTCTCAAAACTTGATCTGCTCCTCAAAGTATGGCAGGGTTTTATCATCACAGAGATGGTAATACTCTTTAAAACTAGCTTGGGAAAGTATATGCTGAGATAAGCAACCTGGCGAACTCTGGTTTGTTGACTTCTGGGGCCCAGCTCACGGCAGAGCCCTACAAAGGCTGCTTTTGTGCCCTGGTTCTAAGATAGTAGTGATTGCTTACCTCTTCTGTAGCTAATTGTGGATGGAGAGATGGGAAGTGTTTTGAAAGCCATGCAGTGATCTGTGCTTAGTTTCATTAAGTTATCTCCAACTTGTTCGCTATTGTATGTTCTGCAAGATAATCCAAACTTTTTTTTTTCTATGGTTAAAATAAAATAGTAGGTTTATTTTGAATACTGGGCACAGGTGGAAACACTCTGAGCAAACTACAAAGCAACCCAGGGGATTCCAGTACAATTCAAGCATAACTGGTGCTTGCTTATTTCTTTTCAGTCTGGGAGCAGAGGTGCATTAGCCTTAGTGCTCCCTTTACTTTTGAAGAAGCACAGTGTGCGATGTTCTAATCCCTTTTAATTGCATCTGGTTAGACCAGGATATGCTGAACTAGGTGCTGAGCCTTGGGAAGTGTATGTGTTGTGAAAATTATGAGGATGTGAGCAGCAAAACAGCCTGTCAGTTTCAGTGGTCCTAACCATGTTCAGGGCTTTGGGGAAGTCTTTGTCACAGCTGGAGGCAAGGATCTCTGCTGATACTTCACCTGCAGTTTCTGGGACTGCAGCTGCACGTGGTTGCTGTTCCCCAGGCAGGCAGGGAGCTTGGAAGTGGACTGGAAGTGTCCAGTGTTTCCGTTATCTGATTGTTCCACATCAGGAAATCTTCTCCCTGCCTTTATGACAGTGATTCTGCATGACTCAGAGTCCTGGATCATATGTACAGAGTACCAGTCCTTTATTGCATTCTGGGAAAAAGGGAGTGTGTGTACTATTTTAAAACGGCTGATACTGATTCCTGATTGCAGGCTTTGTTGACCCAAGTCATCCCTTCATAACCACACTATTGCCTACTGGAGAGTTGTGCAGAACAGAAGGGAACGCTCAGGAAGCAAAGATGATCTCCTTCAAGCAACTGCCTCTCGAAGCCAAGGCTGCAGTGGCTGCAGGAGTGGTTTTCTTCTCCATGATGCTATCACGGAGTTACCTGGTAGAACAGCTCGAGCTCAGGACGCGGCGTTGGCTTCTGAGGCTGCAGATGGCACTATTTTTTAACGCGCTCATGTTGATAGGATCTCTTCATGTTTGGAGAAGCACGGTCACCGCGTTCTCCAGGTCTTCAGCTGCTGGCTCTGTCTGTTTCATGCCATGGAAAATAGCTGTGTTCCTGTTTCTAGCTTTGGCTCACTCAAGCTTCTTTACAATGCTATTTCTTGTTGCAGAAGAGCCCTATTTCTTTTCTTTAGCTGCCTACACCTGCCTGGGGTCCTATATCATTCTTATCTTCTTCCTCTTCGCTCTAGGCTCTGTAGAGCAGGCTTACAGGTTCTTATCTGGGAGAGGCTCTAAGGCAGGTAATGGCATCAAGAACAGCCGAACAGCAATGAAACCAGTTTTGGCGGTCATGCTGACTGTTGTGCTGACTGTTGTTGGGCTTTTAAATGCTTCCCAGCCTCCCATGGTCAATTCAGTGGAGGTTCCAGTTCACAAGCTGCCCTCAACAATGAATAATCTGAAGGTGGTGTTGCTTTCAGATATCCATCTGGGGCCTACAGTTGGGAAGACCAAGCTTGCCATGATTGTGAGAATGGTCAAGGCTTTGAAGCCAGATATCACTGTGATTGTTGGGGACTTGACTGACTCGGAGGCAGAGATCCTACGACCTGCTGTTGAGCCTCTTGGAGAACTCAACTCCCCTCTGGGGACTTACTTTGTCACAGGAAACCATGAGTACTACACATCAGATGTTAGCAACTGGTTTGAGCTGTTAAAATCATTCAATATTCAGCCGCTCCATAATGAGAATGTGAAGATTGTTTCACCGAAGAGCGGCGTTTTTTGGCTGGTGTTGATGATATTGAAGCAGATGTATTGCGCTACTCAGGGCACGGCATGGATTTAAAAAAAGCTCTCAGAGGTTGTAGCAGTGAGCATGCCATAGTGCTGTTAGCTCATCAGCCGGTAGCTGCGAAGTGGGCCCTTCGGGAGAGACCAGACATAAATTTAATTCTCTCTGGCCATACTCATGGAGGGCAGATGTTCCCACTAAATGCTGGGGCTTATTTGCTAAATCCCTTCTTTGTTGGCTTGTACAAAGTTGGGCAGAACACCTTTGTCTACGTCAGCCCGGGGACAATGTACGCTGGAATACCCATGAGGCTGGGCAGCAGAGCTGAAATAACAGAGATAATTCTACGTTCTTCTTGAGGAGTTTTTCATTTGACGGACTTCTGCCATCCTTTTTGGTCAGTGTATTGGCTCTTCTGCTCTGAAAGCAAATTCATTTTTCAGGGAAGCCAGAGAAGATGTGTTAGGCTGGACTGCAGCAGATTATGTGAAGTTTGAGCAGAAAACATTGACTGTATCCTGGGCCTATGAAGCAAATCGGGGGCATGTTAAAATACTAAAGAAATTAATTCTTTGGGTTCATTATTACTGAGGTTCTGCATTTAAAGATAACAGACATCATGGAGATGATGTGTGTCCTGTGCATGTTTAGGGATACCTATGTTGTGCGGCTGCTTCACGTTCCACTGTTCATTATCCACCAGGCAGCTGCCTTACCAAACCTCAGGTCAAGTTCTGATCTCCTGCAGTGAAATCACTCATGCGTGTTTTGCAGAAGGGACTGCAGAGTGTCCACTGAGCATGTCAATTCTAGACACCGTGGGGAGGGAATAGTTTGGGGTTTTGTATTGAGGCAGTATATGTTTATCCTGATCTGTCTGCAGCATGCACTAGGGCTTTCAGTCTGAGATGCTAACCAGTACAGTAAGGTGTCAGGCATCAGTTCCTGAAATTAATTTTTTTCCAGTTAAAAAGCTGGGGAGACTGATATCAAAGGGTGAAAGTAGCTGTTTTTCTGCAGGCATTTTCCCTGTGCATATGGTAATTACTTACTAAAAATAGCTCTAATAAAAACAAATGAGAAAGAAAACTCGTAATTAACATAACTTCAGTTTCTCTCTGAGCATGTAGTACCTCCTGATGCAAAGCATAAAATTCAAGGCTGAAATACTTGATCACTTTTCTCCTCAGTCTGTATTTTTTGTTTATGCTTAATTTCTGTGATTTTTTCTCTTAGAGTAAGGAAATACTATTTGAGAACAATGCAGATAGGTTAATACTTGAATTTTGTTTAAGGTTTTAATATTTCAAGTAAATAGTATCCCTTTTAAGAAGACTAAACTCTGCAGCGGGTGACTTTCTTTAATAGGAAATGTGTCAACATCCTGGTTGTCTCATAGGCATGTGGCAGAATAACTTCTGCAGGATAATGAGGGGATGGAGAGTTTCTGCCTTTCCTATAAGGGCTTAACACATTATCATAATTCTGGGACATTTGAGAGATTTGAAAATATTAATGAAGACATTTTTTGAAGTTTCCCTCTCCAGGCAGAGCTTCTAACTGCTAACCTGTTTCTGAATCCTCTTTCTCTGTACCCTCTTTCTCTGTACAAACACCTTGCATTTTGACTCACAGGAATATTGAGTAATACTGTAAATGTGTCATGTGCACTGGAAGGTTGGTGAAGGAGCTAAAGAATTCAGACTAAAAAAGGACTGACAACTGAACACCTGACCAGCCAGGCTCTTTACTTGCTGGACTAGATGATGTCTGTTTCCCAGCACCTATAATTTTGTAAAATTTTGTGCTTGTGCAATAATATCTACTTAAGTATCCTTAAATTTCCACATGTACTTAAGACTGCCCACTGCCTGCGTGGCATCCTTCTGATTTTTTTTCTCCTACTCTTTTTTTTTTTCTGTCCTCACTCTGTCCTAATATGTGTGAAAACCCAGCTGAAGCAGTCCTTCCGTCCTAGCTGTGCATAAATGACTTCTTCATTACTTTCTGTGTGCTCCTCTTTTATGATCTTTGTGTATCCTTTTAGGAACAGATACACATCCTTTTGGGAGTGGTCGTATTGTCATTTCATAAATTTATTGAGTTTGCCCAATGTAGTTTAGTTCTCGTCAGTTTCTTTCTTTAACTCCCTCCCTCTGAAAGCTTGTTTGCTTGATTTTTACTGAAATTGTTTTCTTTTTGTGCCAAAACACTTCAAAGCCTTTTCCTATTTTGCTTTTTTTTTGGAAGTATGAATGGAAGGTATCCCAGACCAACTTTCACTTTGATAGTAAAAGGAATTAACCTTTTCTAAAAATCTCTCTAAGACAGCAATCCCTCATTGTTCTTCAAGGCTTTTTCTATACTTTTTCCAATTTGACTTGAATGTGCATGATTTAGACCTGTGGTCAGTATTGCAGATGAAGAAAAAAAAAAATTCTGTGCTGCTTATTTTGTAATTTTTTTAATTTTTCCATTTGTGTGGAATGTATTTAATCTGGAAAACTTGACTTAATTAATATATATTTCTTTCTATAAAAGGCCAGTTCATGGGAGGGGGGAGTTTATCCCTGTCAGAATATTACCAGAACAGAATAGTATCATCACTTTGTGAAGCTTACATTTATTATATTATGTAATCAATATAGAGTCTATTTGAAAATATGTAAATTGTGGTATAAAAAATGCTTTAAATGTTGGAATTTAATAAAACTATTCACTTATCAATAAAGATGCCTCTAATGACCTTTTATTTTGTACTAATATTTATTTTAGCAGTACATGATGTACATGTTTTAACACACTGATTCTAGTTACTAGCAAAAAGCTACTGGCAATAAATGTGACTAGTTTCAGAAAATCGTACACCTGCACTGTTAAGTGAGGTATGGTGCAAAGTGGGGAAGGTAAGGCCAGTATTAAGTTTCCCTAATGCCTATTAGGGGGATGAAGTGCAGGCTGAAGAGATGAAGATGTGATGCAGAGAAAAAAACCTCTGCAAGGGCAGAGATTAGACACTAAGAGGTTTTTTGGCAGGAGCAGAAGAAAACAAGGGGTTTATTGTTCTCAGCTCTGATACTTAAGCTTTGGGGTAGAGAAATGGCCTTGAAAGGGGTGTTCTGTGTTGGAATCATCTACATAGAGATGTTAGAAATCTTCACAGGTGGAGGGGTTCATTTGTATCCACATTTGTTTGCTTTCCAAATTAGAAAAAAACCACTGTTTTGTAAATTTGGAGAATGAGGGATCCTAGCCCCTGTTAAATCATTTTGTGTGCTGAAGCTATGATTTTTTCTGTGTTGAGACACATAAACATAAAATGTTGAAAGAGCATTAAGGTTGCAAAAAATAAGTTCTTGATTTAAGAAAGGACAAATTCTTTAGTTCTTCCCTTTTACCTGCGAGTATGTTCTGAGCGCGTAAGATGCAACATCATGCCATTGCCTCTAAGGGCATTAATGTTATGTGGTATGAATGAACTGGCACTCAAAATAGTGTACAGTTAGTTTGTGTCTGTTTGGATCCGCTTACTAAACTAGCAGACCCACTACCCCATCTTCCAGGGAGATGCAGGGAATTCATTCCCTCTGTGTATTCACAACTGAGTATACAATATTGACAGAGCCAGGCATAAATTCATGATGAGAACCGTTTTGGTTTTGTTTTAAGTTTTATCTGTGAGCAATGGGTTGCACTGACAATAAAAGAATGTTGAATGTGGTATTTGTTCCTCACAAGCTCCCAGCTGGCTTTCACTTCTACACTTGAGTGATGACATTAAGTTGGAATTGGGGTTGTGTTTTCCAACGGTTTAGTAAGTTGAAGTGTTGAGTGCAAAGTGTTGGCACTCACCAAATCTCTGCTAATGAATTGTTCATCATTTGTGCTGATATAAGCAACTGCAAAAGGTATCACTGTAGAAAGTCTGCGGACAACCCACAGACTCCTCTCTGTGTCTTTCAAGGCAGAAAAGCATTGAGTAAGTTTTTGGTTTTGTTTTTTGTACACAGACTATACCCCAGAGGAGTTTTGGAATTGATTATGACTGCGACTGCTTTGTCAAGGATGGGAAACCTTTCCGTTACATCTCGGGTAGCATTCACTACTCACGGGTGCCCCGGTATTACTGGAAAGACCGCTTGTTGAAGATGAAGATGGCAGGACTTGATGCCATTCAAACGTAAGTTGACTTTCAAACTGATTGTAGTCCTGGGAGATGTATGAGAAGTAGTTATGTGGGCTGCTACCATTGTTGCTAGTTTATTAATTTTTAAGCAATAGCTGAGAAAGCTCTGGAGAAGCAAATGGTGGTACAGGTTGATCTCTAACAGCATAAACTGGGACAACTGGGCAGGTTATAGGTAACAGTCCACTTCCCTGCTGATAGTCAATGCCTCTTGCTTCACAACCCAGAGTGTAAATGTGACCTGTAATTGTTGGACTGTGAACTTTGGCGACTACTATGGAACAGTTGTATGTACTCCACCTCTGCCAAGGGTGTTGTAATCTCTGGTCAAAAGGCAGGAAAGGCAAGAGGGGATAATAAGCTCTTTGGACAGCCTAGGTTGTATCTGAAGCCTTAAAAGTACTGGCAAAGGCTGCAGTAATATTTAAATCTGTTTCACCAGGAGTGTTTAGATAAATGGTTGAGTAGTAGGTGTACTTTTTAAAAAACAAAACACCAAACAGTTTAAATAGCTTTCAGTTGCATGTACCAAACCCTTAGTCCATGTTTCTTGTCTTTCCCACCTAGTTGTGTAATTACTACAGCAAGTGAGGCACAGATTAAAAAAAAAATGTAGCTTACTCTAATTTTTGCCAAAGCTTCCTTAACAAGGGAAGAGGAGTGGTAGAAGAGTGTGAGGCGCAGTCCTTTCAAGCAGTAGTTGTAATTCCCAAACATGTTTGTTTTTCTTTCCTAAATCATTAGAAGGCTTAGACCTTGTCTTTGAAACAGCCTGCTTCCGTGCTATGGACTGACAGACAGCTGGATTCCCAACCTTGGGGCTACCTCCGAAGACTGATTTTGCCACTTGGGGTTTCTCCCATGAGATAGGGAAGGGTCTTGCTATAATTTAAAATGGGGGAGCCTTCCTTGTTCTTATCAAGGTGCTCCCAGTGAGGCTTACCACTTCAAGGGAAACAGGATCTTTTTATTTCAGGATTGTCTTTGTAAATACCATGTGGTCAAAGCAAGCCAGACCTGCTCTCCTTCCTGTTCTCTGCAGCCTCATTTGCAAAGGACTTGCTATGCCTCGATGCATCCTTCAGCTGATGACTGAGTCAGCAGGTCGTCTGGGACTCTTGAGTGGGTGAAGTCAGTTCATGTCAATAACTATGTGCCCCTGGAAATGCCTTAAGCAATAACAGAATATGAGATAACAAGAGACAGGAAGTTTGATCTTGCATTTAGGCCTTGATATTTTGAGCTTTAAGCTTCCAAATAGCAGGTTGAAAGTTTATGTTGTGGTTGGTGTGACACCCTGGAAGATGATGGAGGCATACCTAGGAGCTCAGCGGGTAGGACGCAGAGGTAGCTGGTCTCACAAGGGTAACTGTCCTTGTTTGCAGTTCCTGAATTGTCTGCCAACTAGAAATGAATGTTATCAAAGACATCCGGAAAGGACTGAAAGCTAGTGGTTTGTTAAACAGTTAACCACTAGATGGGGCTAAATATGTATAATTTAACTAGCATGTGTAAAGTACTGCTCTATTACTTATGAAATTAGTACAAGCTATTTATCTTTACTCTCTTAAAAAATAATCAACCCTGCTATTTACAGAGAGAGTTGTCCTGTACATTAGAGTAGTTAAAGTGGGGGTTTTTTTGCCTGTTGACATATCACAGAAATAGGAGAGCAAAACTGACTTTTAAAGAAAAGTCTGGTCATAGGATAAAGCTTAGCAGTTGTTTGTAAGTGGAGAGTAAATGCTGTTGCTCAAATACAGAAGAAATACCTCATTTCAAGGTTGAAAAAGGAATGTGGCATTCCTTTATAAACTCATTATTCTATAGCTAAAGCAGTACAGCATTAACAACTGACTATAAAGTTGCACAATGGTATATAGGAGCTATACTTGCTAAGAATAGCAATTTCCAAGTAAAATAGTGTAATTTGAGGATGTTGCTAGCTGTAGGAAATATACTGGGGGGTTAAAGTAATTAGGAAGAATTTTTAGACCAGTGTTTAAAATACATTTATATCATGATTGATTCTGTAAGAAAACACTTCACAAAAATATTTTTCTTCACTTTCTTCCCTTCTCCACTAAAATCTGCTCTTTTTTCTGGCCTTCTGCAGAAGCATGGGGCATAAATTAAAACAGTTTATTGAAGAATTTTTCTATCTTCTTTCTTGAGTGAAAGTGAGCTGGAGAAACCCTTTTGTCCTCACCTCAAACACTATTAAGCATATTTAGACCTTTAGACTCATTTATAGAACAAGTCATAGAACTCTCCAATGAGTATATTTTCCTACCTAACAGGTTACAAGGTGTAGTTAAATTACAGCTAGAATGCTTTTCCTCTTTTTCTTGTTTATTGAAAACACTGTTTTCTGCACTTTTTTTTTTCTCTCTTGGGTAGTTCTTACAAAATTAACTCTGGGACGTATAAACAAACCTAGACGGTAAGAAAAGTATTGCCTGAGTCTTTGCTTGACTAACCACAGTTTTAGTTTTACAAATTTTTCTCAAATTTGTTCTCTGGAACAGTGGCAACAGTTCCCTTAGAAGGATTAGGAACCTATGTGCAAAAAGGTAACTGTATGGTGAATGAGTTTTCTTGTCTTGAATCCTTGCTCAGGCAGTGTTCTTCCCTAATTTTAATGTTACAACTGCTGCTTAGTACTAGCCCAAGCCGAAACTGCTGATTGTCAAGGATGGGCCATAAGCTACAACACTGTGCCTAGTAGTTGGTAGATAGTGTGTTTCTTTGTCTTGCGACCAACTGTATTTTTTTGTCTTCTGTGAGATGTTCTGTGGTGAGGTTGTGGTTTCCTAAGCCCTGGAAGTAGCAAAGAGGTGTACTCTCAAATGGTTGTCTGCGTGTTTGGCAGCTTTATTACTTGGTTAAAAATAAGTTTTACTTTGTCCAGACTCCTAGGCACCTTAGCATCCTCTGCCTTCAGGTTTTCTAGAACCTGTCTTGCTCCTGGTTAATGAAAACTTTCAGGACCTACCTGCAATATCATTTGAGGATTAGACATTTTCAAGTCCTTTCTAGTGGCAGCAGCATGGACCTGTCAGCCAAGTTGTTGTTTCCTGTGCAAGCTGCGTGATCGGTTTACAAAGGGTCATGCAGTTTTGTGCAAGCTTGTCCTTAACCACCTCCTTTGTGAATGGTTGACAGTATTCATCTCTTTACAGACCTCCCACCGTGATACAACTGGCAGCTGACTTGCTAAGATCTGTTAACTACTTGAATTTTGCAGCAGACATCATGGTTTCCAAATAGTGCTACCAGAATCTGTCCTTGCATTCATATGGACTCCTGCAGACAACTGCAAACAGTTGTTATTCAGAGTTCTGGTTTAGTCTCAGTTTCCTAATGGAATGTGATCTTCTCTCTTGACAGGTATGTGCCGTGGAACTACCATGAACCCCAGATGGGTGTCTATGATTTTGCTGGTGACAAAGATCTGGAGTATTTCCTGCAGCTTGCAAATGACACTGGTCTGCTGGTTATCCTGAGAGCTGGACCTTACATCTGTGCAGAATGGGACATGGTACAGTCTTTTGTAACGGTTATCTCATTTCTAGGGTAAATCTAATGCCAGTATTTCTGTCTTAAAGTAGACAAACATCCTTGGTGTATCCTTGAACAAGACTGTTGGGTTAGTGTATTAAAATCAAAGCATCCTAAGTGACTTCTTACAACACAAAATTACTTTGTTTTTTTGGGAATTATTACTTGTAGAAAATCAATCTTCAATCTTCAGGTCTCAGTATGTGTTTTGATAAAAGGATAAATTCTTCTTACATTTGCTAAAGATAGTCACTGAAATGATTCCCTTTCTTTTCCCAGGGAGGTCTTCCTGCATGGCTGTTGGAGAAGAAATCTATTGTTCTCAGGTCTTCTGATTCAGGTAAAGGCATCAAAAAAAACTAGAAAAAAAACCACACTTTAGCAGCAAGGTGACTGCTGTTTAAGGCCCTTACTAGATAATTCCTATTTCAGCTTAAATTATCTTGAGTAAAATGTTCAGTGCATCTGATTAAGAAGTGTGCGTTCAGGAAGTATACAGAACAAAGTAGGGTAGAAAGTTTCCAAGGTGTTGACGAGTTTCATGGTAATTGGTCCCAAGAGAGAAGTAATTTTCCTGTTGAAATGTATTAGGACAACCTGTGTGATACGTATTGAAGTCTCTCTGGTGACTTTCAAAGTTGCTCAGTATGTAAATATTTTATTTTTTAGTAAACTGTACTGGAAGCTGATATTATGAATAAGTATAAGAGCACATCAGTTCAGTAAAAGCTGTTCTGTTGTACTTTACATATTTAGAATACTAGGCAAAAACTACTTGTATATAATATAAGACAACAACCAGAAAAAAAGCAGAAAAGTTGTGAAACATTTATACTTTGTGTATGACAGATTACTTGGCAGCGGTAGAGAAGTGGATGGGTGTCCTTTTACCAAAGATGAAGCCTCATCTCTATCAAAACGGAGGTCCAATCATCATGGTGCAGGTAACTTCCTGAGAATCAAATGAACCCAAGCAGCGTGGATGGATGCTTATGTTGCTCTTGCAGTCACTCTGTGGGTGTTGGGTGGCAAAGTCACAGATGTTCCTTAACAGTTTCAGGTAGCTGAAAGATTCTGATGGAAACTTGTATCCTAAAGAACTGAATGTACTATTTCCAGAATTCAGAGAGCACTTATCTGCTATGTCAAAGTTGTTCCCCACAACTATAGAAAGCACTAGAGGAAACTTGTGGAGCTTTTTAGGCCTGAGTTTCGTGACAGTTCTTACATAAAGCCACAATCCATTACAATTGCCTGAAACCCTCCGACAGGAAAAAAGGGGAATACGGATACTTGCAGATAGAAGCAAAAGCAGTATGGAGTGAGCCTAAAATTTGTGACAACAACTGTCTCAAAATTTAGGATTCTTAGTTCTTGGCACCTAATTTAAGCTGTAAATATTGCAGAACACAATGTTGTGCATTCTTGGTGAGTAGCTTCCCTCTTAAACTCCTTCTAGATGTGCAGTGGTGATAGCTTCATATTAGTATTTGAGCATAATAAAAGCTTTGTTTTAACTTCTTTTTTTTTTTAAACTCCCTGGTTGGCACAGGATGGGATAGGAGACCCTTCTTATAATATGCCTAAGGTCATTGTTCTTGAACAATGTATTATGTCTATTGAGCAAAAGCACTTGGCAAAATTATTCCTTGGCAGAAATAAGATGCTTATAACAGGATTTTTAGAAATAACTTTCAGGTGTGTGTGGCATTGGATCTGGAGCTTGAAAGTCCGTCCCCTTGGGAAAAGGGCAAGATGCATACCTCTCAGTAGTAGCCAGATTGTCCTTCTCCCCTCAGTCCTTTGAGTCCATTCCAGGGCTTTGCTGTTCATGTGAGCCCCTTGTAGATGTTTCTGTTCTGGAAGTCCAATTTTGCTGTAGGTTTGATCATGTCACAACCTGTTGTGTGTTTTATTGTTCTGCTTGGGAGGTGCGTCATAGCTCTCCCTTTTTAATAAAGACTCTGTTTTGATCACTGTTGCTAAGTAGCTGGGGTAGAGATTTTTATGCAGAAGGTGATTTTCTAGGAAAATTACTTATCTCCACACAGTGATTGCTCCACTGTATGATACATGTGAGAGGAATGAGTGCCTGGAAGTGTTGTCTTCTCCTATTCCTCAGGTCTGGAGTTAAAATTACATTTTCAGCATTGCTGTCAAAGGAAGAGGACAGGTGGATTTAGACTTTTCATTTTGGTTTCAGATGCAGGCTGAAGCTGGCTATAGCTTTACTGACTTGCTTTTACTGTGTAGGTGGAGAATGAGTACGGAAGCTACTTCGCTTGCGACTACAACTATTTGCGTTCCCTTCTGAAGCTCTTTCGCCAGCATCTTGGGGATGAGGTGGTGCTGTTCACAACTGATGGTGCAAGCCAGTTTCACTTGAGATGTGGAGCTCTTCAGGGTCTTTATGCAACGGTGGACTTTGCTCCAGGTTGGAGATGGCAGTTTGTTACCAAAAAATTCTGTTGTGTGTGCTTGTGGCAGTTCAAACTGACTTGACTGGTAGCAAATGACCGAGTAGCAATTCTTGACACAAGTCAAGAGTTCTTGGTGCCAGGATGTCATTCTTGAGAAAAACTGGGTTTTCAGAAGATGTATCTCAAAGGCAAAGACATACAATGCATGCATGCATACATGTATGTATATATCTTAAATAAGTTCTGCAACCTAAACACTGGAATCAAAGGCATTGATTTCTGTGTTTTCTGATGTAACTTTCTTGTCTGGATTTTTGCTAGATGTTGGAAGTGAGACAGGACACCTATTTTAGTAAAATGAAAGACTGAAAAAGTCATGGATGTAGCAACTCAGTTTTATTTCTATTTTAGTAAAATGAAAGACTGAAAAAGTCACGGATGTAGCAACTCAATTTTATTTCTCTCTGATTATAGGTGGCAATGTCACAGCAGCATTCTTAGCTCAAAGGAGCAGTGAACCTACAGGCCCTTTGGTATGTCTTTTCACTTAAATTTCTTGTGTCATTCCTAATGTTGCAGCGGTTAATAGGAGAGGAGTTGACATCAGTGTGTTGGAGAGTTGTAGAGGCACGTCTATGAAGGCATAATGTCCAAGGCAGTCAGAAAAAACTGAATAACGGAGCTTCTGTGTGTGTTTGTCAAATCCACATTAACTGCTGTTCTGCAAATACTATTTTAGACTCAAAAGGTATTGATTTTGGTTCAGTGTTTTTCCTTCTTAAGACAAATGTTTACAAAGCAGCGGAAACAGTAAGTATGATTAGATGAGTTAGTGAGGTATGCGTGTGGGTGGAAGTTAAAAGCAAAATTAAAAGAGTAGGTTAGAAGTTGCTTCCTGTTTTCAGCTACCCTTAAAGGTTTTACACCAGCTAGAATGGGATGTGAGATCACTGGGAGCCATTTTGACATAGGGAGAAGGCCCATTAAGATTACAAGATTATCTCTGTGCTATGAAGTTATTTAGAAGGCAGCTTGGGTATTTGAAAGATTTTTTTTTTGGTTACATCTAGTCTATGTATGCTATTCTACAGAGATTGTATTGGTTCCATCATTTATATGAATGCCAAGCGTCTGAAACATGTTAATTTTGACAGGTTCCAAGGAAATGTGTGCTCGTGGGTACTTAAGCCATTATTTTCAAAGTGTCCCTATAAAATTATTGAAACTATCATTTAATTTCTTTGGCCAGTAACCTCCTGAAAAGGACTGATTTAGTGTGTACTTTGTTGTATTTATAGTAGCTTAAAAATGGCTTGCATGAGTCAAGGTGCCTCTTTTCCTTCCCTCTTACAGCTAGTAACCTTAAACCACGTTGCATGCTGTTCTGGTTCCCTCTTCATGTTTTCCCTTTCTGTTTTGCCCTTCCTCTTTTCAGGTTAATTCTGAGTTTTATACTGGATGGTTGGATCACTGGGGGCACCGCCATTCTGTTGTGCCCACACAAGCTATTGCTAAAACACTTAATGAAATCCTGGCACGTGGTGCTAATGTTAACCTGTAAGTGTGTGTTCAGTAGAGGTTAATTTTGGGGGGATTTTTTTCCCAAATCAGAAAACCTGATTTAAGTGGATGGCTTTTTTTTTCCTTTTTAGGTACATGTTTATAGGTGGGACTAACTTTGGCTATTGGAATGGTAAGAAATCATGTAAATTATACTAATGATGTAGGGGAGCTGTTTATGAATTAAGAAGTAATGTATTATGTGAAAGAATAAGCTATGCCTGCTTTCCCATGGCAAAAGAGGACTGCACTAGCTGTTCTCTGTCTATTGCCAGCACGTTGTGCTAAACCCCCATGGTATTGATCTTGCAAAGGCTACTTCTGTTTCACTCAGTCCTGTGAAACAGTGGAAACATGGATAAATTTGTTTCTCTTCAGAATATTTCTGAAGACACTGTAATAGAGCAGTATGAGCTCAGAAGGACATTGTCCTCCATCAGGAACAGTTTCTCTATGCCAAATCCCAAATAGCAAGGCCTATTTTGAATCTAAAAATGTAGCAGTGTCTGGCTGTGACTGAAAAGAATTCTGAAAGTTGATACCTTTGTGAAAAAAAAAAAACCCAACTCTTTCACTACTTCTATTGCTTTTTATTTTTTTCTCCTCTCCCTTAGGTGCCAATATGCCCTACATGCCACAGCCCACTAGTTATGACTATGATGCTCCCCTGAGTGAAGCGGGGGATCTGACAGAAAAATATTTTGCCTTGAGGGAGGTCATTGGTATGGTGAGTGTCCCTAGGACTTATTTAGAAGTGGGATTTTTAGATGTTTTTGTGATGCCACAAACTGTAGCTAGTGGGTGGGACCAGCTTTGCCTTTGCTGTAAAAATGCACAGTATCTCTACAAACTGGAGACTGAAGTGAAACATGGAACCTGTATCTGGATTTTGAATAGCCTTGCATTGAAGGCTGTTCAGATGAGCCTTAAAAACACATTCTGTGGAAATCTGAAGGCTCAGGCTTGTACTCGCTCACCTGTTGTATGCCAGCAACGTTCCTATTCACTAGAAGACATGCTTTTGAGGGGAGTAGATCTCCGAGAAGTGTATTACATTTTCTCTAGGTTTGAGCACGCCTTTATTTCCATACCTGCAGAAGGCCTGCTGTGGATCATTTTCTTCAGTTTCTCCATTATCCCTGAGCTTTCCCTTGATGGGATGATTTTGATAGCCTTTCAAAGGTATCCTCACGTCTCGATACAGTTTTTCTCACCAGAGATATTCCCAAACTTCCTGTTTTTGAGTTGTTTTCTTCAAGGCAAGATCCCTATCTGAAATGTAAGTAGTGTTCTAGCGCACTGAGATAGATTTGATAAGATCTGAAGTGTTCAGTATAACCTAAGGTGTGTTGGGTCACGCTACAGCTTTTTTTGGTGTGGTTTGTTTATCTCTTAATTTCCATATCCATAGGATCTCGGTGAAGTTTTCCTGTCTCTGCTGTGGGTTCTAAACCCATAACAGTCTATATCTACTCAGTTGCAGTTTGAGGTGGGGCTGATGAAAGAAAATTAAGTTGCCTGTAACTAATGACTGCATTTAACATGTTAGCTGTGCTACAAGGCTAACACTTTATAATTTTCCTTTACTGTTTCCTTCAGTTAATAAATGTAAAGGAGAAGGGTTTCAGTCTACAGCTTCTTTCAGTTGCTGACAGCATTCTCTAATTTTTACCATTTGGGCTGAAATTTCCCACTTTTGACTTCTTGTCTTGGGTGAATATAGTTTTGTTTTCTTTAAGCCTGAACCTTGATTATTTTCAAATACAGAGAGTAAGAAGTGAACTTGCTACCAGAAACATAAATCAGGCTTTCATCAGTCCGTAGTTGAGGTTTAGCAGGAGGGTATTGGGAATTATAATGCTTTGGTCTGTAAAAAAAAAAAAAGAAAAATCAGCTACACAAAAAAACCACCTTGTCTTGGTACAGAGGTGAGCTTTTGAGCATGAGTTTTGTGCTGGATATGCCATGTGTAAGCCTAGCAAATTATACCTGGTGCTAAAACTTTTAAGCTGAAGTCAAAGTAAACTCTTTTTAAGAAAAATGCCCTTTTAGTCCCTCACCAAATTTATTTTAAAAAAACCAAAACCAAACTGGGAACTGCAAAAGCAAGCACTGGGAAGTCACTGAATGTGCAGATTCAGATAGCCTTCACAAGGGAGGTCCTTTGTGCATGTGTGTGAAAATCTAGGCTTAGATTGCTTGATCACAGGGATGTCTTGCCTGCAGAAGCTTTTTCTCTGTAGCATGCAGACAGGGCCATGTTCAGTAAATGAAAGAACAGATCTGCTTCTCAAAGAGACTAGCCCGGGCAGCAATGGATTAGCAGGTGGTGGTGGTGGAGTATAATAACACAAGGCACAAGAGGCTAATAATTCCTTTATGGAAGTGCTGCTAATGAAGGGTCAGGTGGAAATACTGTCCTACAGGTTTGGAAAGGTTAACTCAGGCTCCCATGTACTGGGGAGACCACTGCAGGAGGGTTGTAGAAGACAGTAAGGCAGGCTCTAGCCACAGGAGGGCTCTGAGGGCACCGGTGTTTCTTTGGCAGCTCATTTCTTTGCTATGCTTTTTACTGTGACCTTAAGTTGAATCATTGTTAAAAATTGTTTACTGGATGTGATTAAGTCAGGCTTTATTTTTTTTTTAAATCCTCCATTTTAGACTAGATGCAGCTGTAATCCTTTAGCACAGTGAGGTTATTCTACTTTTGTAAGTTGTGACATGGAAAGTGAGAATTCAGTTAAAGCATGTTTGTATTGAAGTTTTGTGTGTGTGTTTTGTTTATTTTCTTCCTTTCCTTTCTAGTATAAGCAGTTACCAGAAGGTCTTATCCCTCCGACAACACCCAAATTTGCATATGGGAAAGTTCGCTTGCAAAAGGTAAATTGACATCTGTAATACACTGTGTATCTTTCTGTAGTGCTGTATTTTTTGCAAAAAACAAACATGCTCATGAGGGTGTCATGGCACTCTAGATATCACAGAAAATAAAGAGGGAAACCTTGAAAACAAACTTTCAGGAAGGAGGGGGCAGAGCTTGGGAGTTAGGAATCATGCCCATGGTGGAAAATAAGAAAATGTATGTTAGGTGGATATAAAAAAATATTTTTTACAATGTACAGTATGTGCCTGAAGTTTTACTAAACTGAAATAATGTATTTTTAACACAACAGAATCATGGTTGTCTAAGATAACTCTTGTATGAGTAATGTAGCTGGGGAATGCTAGCATGAGAGCTGTGAGCAAAGGGTGTTTTTGTGTTGGTGATGCCCTGAAGTAGAAGCAGCAGGTAGGATATACATATCTTTTAAATACTTCTAGGTGTTTAAATTTTGAATATGGAACACTTATTGATAAGACTTCCAAATTTATTGAAAAGTTTCATAAAAGATTTGTGGAAAATCTGTAGCTGATGAGAGAAATTTTTTTTTGAGGGAAAACCATGCAGAACGCAGCCTTGCTATATCCTGTCTGACAACAGTGGTAGAGCTGGTCAGCACATGAGTAGCTGGGGTTGGTCCATAGGACCATCATTTTAGGACCAGTGACAGTTTTCTGTGAAATATGGTTGAGAACTAGGTTCCTACAGTGAGTGTAGAGGATGGTTTAAGGGGAGATGGAAGAGACAACAGGTATGAACTTGGCTGCATTTATTCTGCTGGGCGCAGACAAGTTGTTCTGAGGTGAAGGATTACCGCAGCTGGTATACGGGATACTGTAGTTTGTAACGTTTTGATTTTATAGTTTGTATTTTTAATTTGGCAGCCACCTTTCCAATCAGTGATGTATCTGATCTGTTACGCACTGCGGCTGAAGTGTTGCAAAATTTGGTAGTGATAAGGCTTTGCAGGTGTTTTCAAGTCATCCCACTCAAGTGGTGGGCAGAAATACTTTTTGTATAAAAGTAATTCACTGGTGAAGTTGAAACAGATCTATATCATTTTCAACAGCCTTTGAATATCCTCAGATGTTTTAGGGCAGGGGTTTCCATATGAGATTTCACTGAACTGGCTTGTATTTGGTAGTGACTAATTATACACCATTATCAGTACACCCATCACGTCTACTGCTATCAGAGGTTGCCAGCATTTGGGAGCCTAGCAATCAGATTTTGACTCTGCCATCTTCTCATGGTTCATGGCTCTCCGAGCTGTCCAATTTCACCAGAACGATGAACTTTCTCTTTCACGTGTTCAAGAAACGAATGCTGTGGGGTGCCTGGCCCAGACACTTGTCTTCAAAAGGAGAACTTGGATGACAAAGCTTGCTCAAATATTGCAGCTTTGACCTGACTATCTGTGGTGGGTTGACCCTGGCTGGATGCCAGGTGCCCACCAAGCTGCTCTATTGCTCCCCTCCTCAGCTGGACAGGGGAGAGAAAATATAATGAAGGGCTTGTGGGTTGAGATAAGGACAGGGAGAGATCACTCACCAGTTACTGTCACAGGCAAAACAGACTTGTCTTGGGGAAATTAGTTTAATTTATTAGCAATCAAATCAGAGTAGGTAGTGAGAAATAAAAACTAAATCTTAAAACACCTTCCTCCTACCCCTCCCCTCTTCCCAGGCTTAACTTGACTCACAATTTCTCTACCTCCTCCCCTCCAGTGGTGCTGGGGGATGTGGAATGGGGGTTGTGGTCAGTTCATCACAATTGTCCACTAAGTAGTCAACAGGAACTTGCAGCAAAAGCGGATCTTGTTTCGTTTGGTTTTTTTTGCGCACACCACTAAGAGTGAAAAGCTGAACAAAAATAATCCATTGAAGTTTCAAAGAAACAAGCTTCTACCAGCCTAGTCCATAAGTGAAATATTTTGAATGTCTGATATGGAATTACCAATGAACAGTGACAATATTTCTGGTTAAGCAGAATGACATCTTGCATGGAAAATATGAAGATGATTGATTCTTTGAGCTTGTAAGACAGGAGGCATATTCTGTGCATCATGACTAACATAAAATTGATAATGGACTTAGGGAAAATGCCACTGATTTCTCTCACATGACTAACATAAAATTGATAATGGACTTTGAGAGAAATCAGTGGCATTTTCCCTATCTTGTTTGTAAATGTAATTGAGCAAAATTTAGATAATACAGTTGTTTTGTATTAATTGTTCAGAGCAGTTGTGTCTCTTTATAGAACTTTTGTGAGAAGCTCTTGGGTTAGTTCTCATTGAATAATAAAGGGTCACTTTTATTTTTACGAATGCATAGAAAATTTTGAACATCTGTATTTTTAAAATATTGCTCCACATGTAGCATCTTTCTTTGAGGGTTCATCTGTTCTCTGTACTGTATTGTATTTTTAATGTGTCTTATAAGGATGATGTAAGGGCTTAAGATTTCTTTGCTTTCTGGACAGATGCAGCTAGATGGCTGGATGTGCAAGATGTTATATTTGGATTGAAATTTACTGACCTTCATATATCTGCTTTTTCCATGCTGCAGGTGGGCACTGTGGTGGATGTTCTTGACAGGCTGTCAGCTGCAGGACCAGTGAAAAGCACTTACCCATTAACCTTTGTTCAGCTAAAGCAGGTGAGGATTCCTTCAGCAGGCACTTTGCAGTAATTTTGTAAAGTTTAGTTAAACAACCCTCTGTGGTACGACTCTTCTTATGTCCAGTGTCTTGCACCTTATCTCAGCACAGAAGTAATAGTATTATAAAGGTGTCCAGGACTTTTTGCATTGGAGACCTTTCCATATTGTACAGTGCTCATGTTTTGCACCTGGGGTTTTCCTCTTTCCCAGAATGTAGGTGTATATGTTGTCCTGGCTTTTCACCTTTATCTCCTCTTTATTGATTTCCAGGTTCTTAAGAGACGTTTTTATCCTTTTTTTCTTCACTATTAATTTTCCTTATCCTGGCTTTTTTTTTTTTTTTGCCTCTCCTCACCTGCTATCAGAGTGAGCACAGTGGCTGAGATGGTCCCTTCTTATACAAGTCGGGGAGCCTGGAAACTGGGGAATACAATCCGTTTGACTCTTCTATGGGCCTCCTACTTATTTGTAGTCCTTTTCTTTCACGACATGGATAGTGAGGCAAGAGAATGCAGTGAGAGAAACCTTTGGGAGCAACCTCTTGGAGCTGTTGCAACCCACTGTTGAGGTCTTTCACCCTACTGGTTGAGATATGTTACAGATGTAATGCAAACATAATAGTTATAGCAGAATGGAAATGGTTTACTCTCACTTTTTTCTCTCGGGTATGTTCTAATCCAAGTCTTGAAGACAAATGTTTTCATGGCTCCTGAGAGAAAGAGATTATGCATTTTTTGACTTTGTGTTTCATGTTGGGAACAAGTCCAATGACTGACTATTTTTTTTTTCTTTCCTGATGGGGAACTTAGTGAAAAATATTCCAAAATGTTTCTGAGGTAAATCAGGTAGTTTTTAAAATAGATAATACCAACTTGATGAATATGGCAATTTATGGGCACTGGGTGACAAGTGCACTTCAAAGTTTGTTATATAAACTTAGTTATGAAGGGGCTTTCCAGTTATCTTTTCACTGAATTTAGTGAAGAAATAAGACCATCAGTCATTAGCTTCTTTATTTTTACTGAGGAAATACCTTCGCAGCTAAGACCCTTATCTTTTAAAGTTACATAAATGTTCTGATGAAACATTTAAAAATAGAAACTCTGTGGAATTTACACCCGTTACTTAAAGGTCAAAGTGAACTCTAATCTGAAGCCGGTATCTGTGATAGATGCTATCTGAAGTGAATGAAAGTTAACATTTCAGTCTGAGCATGTAGGCAGGAATGTGGGCTATTTCTAATTAATGACCTGAACTGAAGCTACAGAATGACTTGGTTCATTAATCTGATTTTTTTTCCTTTTTTTTATTTTCTTAGTATTTTGGGTTTGTACTGTACAGAACTATGCTTCCAAAAAACTGTGTGGAGCCAGCGCAACTGTCTTCACCTTTAAACGGAGTCCATGATCGTGCCTATGTCTCTGTCGATGGGGTAAACATTTTTGCTGGTATTAATTTCTGCTGTGAGTGACCTTCCCAAAAGTCATATCCCAAAAGGATACAGTCTGCCTTTTTTTTAACTCCTTTCTCCAGTTTCCCAGAATAACTTTATTGGATAATCTTCTTTAATCAGTTGAAGGAAGTAAGGAAGTATACAGTTGACTCATACTAAATGTTTGTATTCATATTTCAGAAAATTACTATTATTTCTAATCTTTTCTATTTTTTGAGATATTTGAACGTTGATACAGATTCATGACTTTAGTGAAAAAAAAAAAAACCTAGAAGAAGGGTTTACTTGCAGGTTCATGAAATACATTAATCATATACAGTTGGTGGCTTTCTGCAGTGTTTCCATAGATTGTTTTTTTTAAAATTTTTTTGTCTTTTCTTTTTTTTCCATTTGAGGGAGGGGGAAAGTAGAAGCCTTAGCCTATGTTTTACCTTATGAAACTGGCTTCTGACCACAAGTTAAAAGTTTATTGCACAGGATGTGTGGTCTTTACCTTTCATCCCTTAAGCAGGGTTTTGTTCCTGCTTAATGAGAATTAATATAAATTCTTGGACTTTGATAGCCTGTTTTTTAATTATTCTTTGACCCATGCTGTCTCTCATCACCTTTGTGTCCAAGTCAAGCTCTTCTTTCTTTATGTTGTGGGAATGGGAATAAATAAAGCTAAATATTGATGTGAGCTTCATTGGAAGATGAAACCCCTTTTCGTCACTGATATTGCCAACATCTTTTCAGTCACTAGACTAAATTTGAGGACTTGCTTCTTGTGATCAGGTGCATCAAAAACAGCGTTTTCTTGGTTTTCAATGGTTATTGTTTTCTTAATCTTGGTGTAATTCATATAGGTTCCTCAAGGTGTCCTTGAAAGGGACAAATCACTTACGATAAATATAACTGGGAAGGCTGGAGCAAATCTGGACATCTTGGTAGAGAATATGGGCCGAGTTAACTTTGGTAGATACAATAATGACTTCAAGGTAAGTAAAATCAATTGAGTTACTGGATTATGATGGCTTTTCCTCTTTTCCACAGGTTTAAAAGAAAGTAGTGGGTTAGAGCAGAAGGATCAGGATTACACAGCTGTAATTTAGCCTCAAAGTATTACTACTCACTAGTTTGCATTTGAGTCACCGAAATCAAAGTGGAATTGAAAACTGACAGACATATTTTAAGTTTTTCCTTGTTGGTTCACTTATGTTCTCAGCCAAAGTGTCGCCCACAAGACTTTCAAATTGAGTTGACCCTGTAGCTAACATCTTAAAATGTGCAAAGCTGTTTGGATAAACTCCAAAAATGGATTGGAAGTTGGCCTAGATCTTGGTTGTATTTCAAGGCTTGTGAATCTTGGGGTTGTATTTGAGTATGGGTACATTTATATACACTTTTGTGTCTTTTTCTGTGTCGCATATCGTTTTTTCAGCAGCATACCCTTGCAATATTTTCAGTGTGGCTAGGAAAGACTGTCTCATGAGCACTTCACCATGCAAAATTGCCAGTTCAGATTTGGATTTATCAGTGTTAGAGATAATTGTCAGAAAGCTTCCAAATGCTTCTAGGTCCATGGTGCCCTTTGGGACTGTTGCCTTGCTGCATGAGTGGCTGTGGTGGGTTAACCTTGGCTGGCTACCAGGTGCTCACCAAGCTGCTCTATCACTCCTCCTCTGTCAACAGGATAGGGAGGAAATATGATGAAAACCTTGTGGGTTGAGATGAGGACAAGGAAGATCACTCAGCAATTACAGTCGTGGGCAAAACAGATTTGACTTGGGGAAATTAATTTAATTTATTGCAAATTAAACAAAGTGGGATAATGAGAAATAAGAACAAATCTTAAAACCACCCTTCCCTTCTTTCTAGGCTCAGCTTCACTCCTGATTCTTCTGCCCTCTTCCCCTGAGAGGTGCAGAAGGATGGGGAATGGACAACCTGTGCCACCACAGTCTTCACCATGGGCTGCAGGAGGATTTCTGCTCCTGCACCTGGAGCACCTCCTTCCCCTGCTCCTTCACTGACCTTGGTGTCTGCAGGGCTGTTTCCCTCCCATTTTTCTTACTTAGAGCTGCTATACAGTGTTTTTCTGGCTTTTCAAGTTGCCTTGCCTTTATCTGAGTGGCAGGAAAGGGCAGCTAGTTCCCTAATGTTTTGCCTTCAAGCAGAAGCAGCAGAAATGTTGCATGTACCTATTTATTTACTCACAGGTGATAAGGAACCTGTGTGCTTAGTGCTAAATTAAAGTAACAGAACAAAGAGCTAGAGGTTGGATTAGGGAGGTGCTCAGTGTTACTGTGGTTGAGCTGAAATTCACACTTATGCCAGAGTTTCAACCTTTTAAAGATTTAAGAGTGAAAGCAAGTTTATTAGACACATCTACACTTGCATCCTCTAAATGCAGGATCCTTCTGTGTGGAAGAGGCAGTCTTTCTCAGGTAGCTTTGGAAAACATGCATTGCTTCATCTGGTAGAATCCTTCCTTCATGCTATTCTTTGTGTTGGTTTTGAAAACTGTGAATATTATACCTTGAGTTTTAGATATTTTTCATTTTAAAAAATAACTTTAGGGGAAGAGGTTCCTACCTTGTGAAGCCTCGCATTTTTAAGCAAATAGGGTAGCTTTTCTGGATTTTGTTTGGCTGGGTGGCTTTTTGTCACTTTTTTTGAGCTTGAAATAAACTAGGTGTCTAGCTTTTAAGAAGAAATCTTAAAAGGGTTTTGGTTTTTGTTGATCTAAGTCTTGTTGTTGAAGGACACAAAGGAAGAGTGTGGTTTCTCTTTTTTCTATATTTTTTCACATGCTCACTGCCACCTATATCTTTCTTTTACTTGGAAAATTTATCCACATCTAAACGATTGAATATGTGTAAAAACCCTTAGTAGGCATTTAATTGCATTTGGAAAATCACACCGTTCGTAGTGCCTAAAGATGGGCTTAGGGAGGCAGATTAGAAAGTTTGGGCTAAAGTTGTGTTGCGTTACTTCAGTTGATCGCTAGACAGAATAAAGTCTAGGTTGCATAGAAGTTTTGCCACTTAACTCTATGCAGATATTTTATTTTGATATAAGAAAAAGAAGTTTTTTGTTCTGGAAAGTGGGCATCTAGGTAAGGGAGGAGAAAACCAAGTAGTGCTTGTACTGATGATGAGGCTTGTGGAGTCAGTGCAATGCTTACTAGGCATCTGAACAGACACACGACATCGTATCAGCCCTCTGAGGACAGAGAAAATGTGGTTTTCCTTGTTCCTGTTGGATGTGTGATGTTTGCAACAGACCTTAAGTTGCACTGAAAAAAACAGCTTCTCTGCAGGTTCTATTCAAGTGATGATATGGACGTGGCAGGATTGGTTTAAAATCAACCCCTTGCATTGCACTGAAACACAATTTTAGGAACTATTATTATAACACAATGACCTTCCTTTGCTGTTGTGTTCACTGTGCGAGTACCCCGGTGTGCTGCACGCATGGTTCCATAGAAATGAAACAGGACTCTGTGGGCTTGAGGCTGACTGTAAGCTTAAAGTATTTCACTGAATCAGGGTCACAAAGTCTGTGTTTGATTTTGTGATACTGTGTGCTAGCTGTAGAAGATTTGTGGGAAGTAAGTGTTGCTTTCTCTGCTATTGTGCAGGTTCATGTCTTGGGTTAGTGACTCAGTGTTACCAAATTTCTTGATGGTATCTCAAACTTACGATAGTTAATGCTTCTTGTGCTTTCATAGGTTTTAGAATCATGTTCATGTTAAAGCAAAACAGAAATTTTCAGTTATGGGGAAAAAGGTTTGAAAAAAACCACTTGAGCATCAATGAAAGCTCAAAATTTCAAAGAGGAACAATCTTTCCCAGAGAATAAATGAAACTTTATTCTTAAGCAAAGCTTATAACTGCATGAAGACCAGATGCTTGTTTTTTTCATACACAGATTGGCAGCTGTTGCAAGTACTTCGATTCAGTTTTTATTCCTGACTGGTTTATAGTTGCAGACAAATAGCTTCAATAAGATGAAGCTAATTATGTTTTGGTGTTTTCTTCCTCCTAGGGTCTAGTCTCAAATTTAACTCTTGATCAAGATATACTTGTTGAATGGGAAATCTATCCTCTAGACATAGATGGAGCAGTGAACCATGACATTAATTGCCACCTTGAACGACCAAAGAGATCTGTTGACAATCCACTGAGTTATGAAGCACCTACTTTTTACACTGGTAGACTTTCAATTCCTGGAGGGATTCCAGACTTACCTGAAGACACCTATGTCAAATTTCCTGGCTGGACAAAGGTACAATTTTTTTCAGTAAGAACTTGAAGTCCACTCAGAGAGCTACTGGAACTTCTATGGACACTCAAAGTCCACCTCTCTTGGATGGGTAGAAGTTGGTTGTAGTGGTGGAGTGTCTCAAATACATTTAAAATATTAAGAAATGGATTCCTTGCTGTAAGGAAATCTGGAGATAAACCATAAAGAGAAGGGAAACATACTCAAAAGATATATGGTATTGGTCTAGAAAGTGGAGCATCACAAAAAAACTCTCATTTTTCAACAGTGAGCATGCAGGATGGGTAAGGACAAGCTCAACTAGCTGTTGGGAGGCACAGAGAGCAGAATGTGTGCACCGAAGTGCCACTCCTCTTGGAGGCTTAAGCATTTAAGTCCAAGCTTAAGGGAAGTGTCTGTGATAGTGTTAGGTATCAAAACAATTAATTTACTGCTATTAAAAGAGAGTGAAGGAGTTGCTGGTGGTCTATCTGCAGTTTTGTAGTGGTTAAAGCACTTCCCGATATGCAGAAGACTGATTCATTGCAGGCAATGTTGTGGTACTGAACTTGGATGAGGAAGTCTGACTTAGACTGTCATATTTTACACAATCACTGAATAAAATCCACCAATAGCTCTTTGCAGAGGAACTAGAATCTGAGACTTCTGCAGTAAATTCTGTGGCCCCTGAATCATAATCAGGAAGCGAGATGACCATACTTGCCTGTTGACAAACTCATCTTTGAAATGGCAAATGAGTCCAAGAATTCTCATGTACTGGTGGGAATCTTTTCCTCTGATCTACTAACATAGAAACCTTTGTTTTACATAGTTTGTGTACTTTCTAAAGCAGTCACCTTGAAGAGATCCCAGATGAACTGTAAGTAAGGGCTATGGAATTAATCCTTCAAGCTTTATATGGATTGACCAAAGTTTTAAATAAGATCCCCATCAATAACAAGATTGAGGTGATACTGGGTGTGGAAACTGAGACTTCCATATAACTTTACCAATGAGCAAATGCCTTTAAGGCAGAGGGTTTAAAGGGTTGAAATTCCATTCAGGAATCTGGAGCTTAATTCCTTGAGTGGCACTGTGTAAAAACTTCCTCCACCCTTGCTTGAGGATCCACAATGCCCTTAAGCATACATGTCCCAGAATGTATGGTTAGATTTATTGGACTTTTTTCCTTTAATGGAAAAGAGGATTTGGAGTCAGGACTGTTCTTGATTTTCTGTGGAAATGTGGGTTGTAGTTGCTGACCCTGCTAAAGAAAGTCTTGTTACTGAAGACAGAGATCCACCCTCCTTTATTTTGTCTAGGGTATATTTATTGGTGTGTAGTGTAATGATTTGCTCGTTCAGGGCATAGAAATTCGTGAGTGTGTAGTCCTTAAACACTGCAATGTTAATAAGGATAATTTGGAATTGAGAAATTGAGTTCATAGCTTCACTCGTTGTAGTTATTTTTCCAGTAACTGATAAAGATCAGAAACCGAGACCTGTCTGATTATACCTCCTGTGTTAGAACTCTAATGCAGTTGATTCCTACAGTAAACTCCTACTTCTCCCAGCGTTACAGTCACTTTCTGTAGTAAGTAGGTTGCTGTCTGGTGGGTATGCTCAATAATTCATCCTGTGTGGGGGGAGTTTGCATTAATGCTGTGTTTTCTTCTGAAACTACAACAGAAGCAGAGTAGTGAGCTGGAATAAATAGCTCTTTTGCCTTTCAATACAGCAAAACCAAGCCACAAAGCAAGATTAATATGGTTTAGAAAAAAAAAAGTTTGAGGTCAAAATTTATTAACACCTTGGCAGAACTCTGCAAGATATCATCTTATACCACGGAAGCGGATACAGAGCTGAAATAATTCACCTGTATTTGCAGATGTACCAACTACTTATAAAATTTCTCTTGCAAGTTTCACAAAATTTCTTTTAATACTTGAAAAAGAAAACATGGGAAAAATACCTCCAAAACAGCTTGAACCGCAATACTCAATTAAAATTGTGCTTCTGTAAATCCTTTAAAAGTGTTATTCTGATTTCAGCTATCCCAGACAATTTTAGAATTCACCAAGAGTGTAGTAAAAGTCCTTACTTTCCACTGAATCAGACTATTTGATTACACTATTTTATCAGTGTACGTCAATGCCATGAGTTAGTTTTGTTTTCCTTGATATTCTGATTACCAGAGGCCAAAGCAAGAGGGAAAACACAGAAGCAGTTACCTGTTCCCATCCCTTTTCTTGTCCACTGGACTCTTGTCTGACATATGGTGAAAAGACACTTAGGAGTGAAAGCAAATTATTTGTCCAAATCAACTGTATATCCTCCCTTCTTTCTTGTTTAATGAACCAAGATTCAGCTCAACTCAGTAGGAGCCCATTTGTAGTTTTACTGAACATTTTGCAACTCACCGTGTTATAGACTTTTGGAAAAAATATTTAAAAGAGTTTTTTTAAATATTAATGATGCCCTTAACTCATCAGGGAATTTAGATTCTTTTGACTGTCATTAGAATTTTCTTGAACAGATTTTCTATCCTTGTGTTCTATCAAACTGAAGGGTGGAGGAAATTCAGTTACTATCTGAAGAGTGTTATGCTTAAAGCTATTTTGTCCTTTGGTCTCTGTCAAATTATTAAAATGGTGTTGGTTTTTTTTCTTTCTCTCTTAACAGGGGCAAATTTGGATCAATGGCTTTAATCTTGGGCGCTACTGGCCGGCCCGTGGTCCTCAGCTAACGCTTTTTGTTCCAAGGAATATACTTGTTTCGTCAGTGCCAAACAACATAACAGTGTTGGAACTGGAGCATTCTCCTTGCAGCACCCAGGCGTGCGAGATAGAATTTGTGGATAAGCCTACTATCAATGCAACCATGCAGTATGAAAATGATGCCCCCCAACTCTTTGTTAGAGACATATGGTTGAACCATCTATAATAATTGGAGTATTTCCTTATCTTCCCCCCACTTTATTCCCCTTTCCCTCAAACCATACTCCCCTTTTTTAAAGACTCCGTGTTAATCAGTAAGTTGCTTGGCTGGGGCAACTTTTTAGATTCTTCAAAGACTTTTTTTTTTTTTTAAAAATCTGACAGTTAAATACTGAAGTTCTCTTAAAAATAAAAGCTGTAGCTTTATAATTTGCCTTGGACTGTGAAATTGAACAACTGGAAGATACCATTTGTATGTCTAGTAAAAATGTACTCCTTGTAGGCTGCTTACATTACAGGAACCCTCATGCTTTTTTTACCATGTTTTGCAACTGGAGAGGAGCCTGCTAAAGAGGTGCACAGTCCTGCTAGCTTGCTGTTAACTCATGTGGACCGGTAGCTCAGAGCTGCCAATAGACTAGACGCTTTCAGGTGGTTTTATCATCTGCTTAGTATTGATAGTCTGAAGGGGCTCACTGCCAACATTGAGCAAACCTCATTTTTTTCACCTCTGTGTAAGTGATCTTGGAAAAATTTCACTTGGTTTCTGACAGGACTAGTGAGAAGAAGTGTGGAAGACAGCACTCAAATGCTAGCTGGTTCAAACAGCAATGATGTGGAGGGACCCTGTAGTCCCCTCTTGGAAAGCCAATTTACTGCTTCCCTTCTGCTATTTCTGAAGACTTTAAGTAAATGGATAAGTACAAGGACATACATAAAATCTAGGCTGGTTTGGTTGGACCATAGTCTCTGATTAACTTGCCTGTGGAATGTTTTTCCATTTTTCCTTTTAATGGATCCTTTTTTTCTTTTCTTTTCTCTAATGGGGCTGGAGTATTTGGTTTTTTTTAGAGGCCAGCAGCTTGGAAGTGGAAGGCTTTAAGTTAAAGAATTTTAATTCTCTTTTAGACTTTAAGTCACATCTCCTGTTTTGTTTCAGTAAACTGATGATCTTTGTAAGTGCCCGATATTTGCAAAGATGTGCAATCTCGGTCAGTAAACGTGATTTTCTGCAACAGACAATCTTCTTGTTGATTCTTATGGGTTTGGTGTCAATCATGAAAACTCCTTGGTGAGATTTAAACAACAAAAGTTTAAGAATCAAGTATTTTCATGATCTGGGTTTTCTTCCTTTGATTCTTGTCTGATATGATTAAAATGGTTCTTTAAAGATTAAATCCTTCCTGGGTGTGTTTGGGAAGGAAAAAGAGGATGAGGTAGAGTTATGAGCAAGTGCAATATTAAGGGAGAAATAAGGTTGTAAAGTCTCTATGAACAAGGAGTTCTCGTCAATGTCTCATTTGTTTTCTGTGCGCAAAGTAAAGCGAAACAAAGTGGTTGTAATGGGCTGTGTGGACCCCAGAGGTGCCACCCTTCTCTGAGATGGCTGATGCAAAAATTTATTTCTTCTCAGCTGCTGAGGAATATTGCTGTCAACTGAAGAGAGTGAAAAGGAGCACCGCTCCCTTGGGTACCTACATCTCTGCTGTGTGTTTGACATATGTTTGGGCTTTCAAACCACACGTATGTGGTTCACCTGAGCCAGAGAGCTTCTCCGCTTCAATTCTCACCTCAAATGCAAAGTCTAATGGCTGGAGGCTGTGTGTTCAGTACATGACACACTGTATTCTTGGAATAAAGCAGTCTGCCCTGACCCCAGATTTGTTTTTTTTCTCAGCACCATCCCTATGCAGACCCCAGAACATGCTCTGCAAGCAGTTAATTATGAAGTATTAATTTCCTCACAACCAGGCCTTGAAAGCTGGGAATGGAACACAATTAATTTCATACCAGTTGTGGATTTTCTGGCTTTAAGTGTGCAGAATGACAATACCATTTATCCATTACTCCTACAACAGTACAGTGCTTTGACAATCAGGAATATTTTTATTTTTCTGGCAGTTAGTGCTGTGAGGGGAGCAGAACTGCTGGCTCTCATTCTGACTTCATTTTGGTTGACATTGTACTCATCAAAATTTTGTGTAATCCATGAGACTTCACTTTTTTTTGCCATACCTCTATGTAATATTAAGGATGACAAACATGCAGCTGGTTAGGTGTAAGACTAACAAGAATAACTTGGAGAAAAAAAACAGACTCACCTTGGCCAAGTTACAGTTTGGTGTTGAAGGGTAAGGATGTGAAAGGGTGTCAAGATCCTGCATGACCTCATCCAGCTGCTGCAGCAACTTTTCTTTTGAAATAAATGACTGAGTTGCAAGAAAGCTGTCTTGCAGGCCAGGACTTAAAAGTGTGGTAGCCAACCTCAAGGTCCTGGCTGGAAGATGGTGTGACACAGGAAGGACGAAGGTCTGCTTTAATAGATCTCCTTCAATGAGAAGGTAAAACTGGACAGGAAGAAATGATCTTGAGAGTAAAGGGCTGAATGGAAAAATGTTGGAGAAGACATAACAGGGATCTTTTTAATGGTTTTGGTGAATAAAGTATGTATGCTTAAAATCCCTCTTCAGAAGGTATTTTCTGTCTCTTGTTACAATGGGAGTAGTGAAGCAGAGCCCTTAGCTTTGGGGGAAATCTAGAAGGTGTGTGTTACCTGCAGGAGGTTTCACAGGACCAGTGTTAGTTTCAGGTCCTTGGTAATGGTAATATATTCTCTTGGTGGCCAAGGAATCAGCAATGTGTTTAAGAATTCCTGGTTTGGACTTCAACACTTGTCCCTCAGGAGCCAAGTATAGCTAGGACTCCAAAGTCAGGGTCTTAGGAAGGTCCCACTTTCAACTCTACAGTGTTGTAATGAGCAGCCAGTCTTGGTCATAAAACTCCCCAGCATGTGTTCAGAGTGGGCTCTGTGCAAGCATCACAATAAGATTGCTATCTTGCACTTTGTTAATGTGCTTACAGCTACATGACTATAACTTTAGCCTTTTTAACTTTTTTTTTTTTTGGTAGACAAGGGGCAAAAAATTGAACTGGGGATTGAGTTTGAGACTCCAGCAGATCTGTTGAATATGCTGCAAATCCAATAGGAAAATGCAGCCAGCATCTATGGTTTGAAAGGATTTGTCTGTTAAGTGTCTTTAGTCTTCGTAAGTGTATAATCTATTTTTTTTTAAACTTGGTGCTTCTATACTAATATTAACTGAGCATTTTCAGTGTTTGTGGGCCAGAGCACAGATCTGAGCACAATGTGGGGAAATGCCTACCAGTTGTGGGTCATCCCTCTAATGCTAGAGATAAGAAATTATTTTTCTGTTTCATTCTTCCTTAAGTCTTGCCGGCCCTATCTCTCATAGTAGTAGGGAAGTCTTAGGTATAGAGAAACTAAAAAAATTTCCTTCAGTATGTCTTTGGTTATCTGAAGAGGAGTTGGTCTTCACCCCTTCCATCTATCCATCATTAGTTTGCAAGCGGGATGGTGTTGCCTTTGCTTACAGCTGGCTTATACCTTTCTTCTTCCTTTGCAAGTTCCACAAATCTTGGTTGGGTGCACAGAGTGAACACTCTTTATGGATCTCTAGTCTCTGTTTAGCTAGAAGTCTCCCCTGGTTATGGACTTCTGCAGTAGCACTCTCCAACATGCCTCCTCCATGTTCAATTTTATTTCTGGATGTTGAAGCACTCCGCTCTACCAGCAAGGCTTCTTGGAAGCCTTTATTCTCTGAGAGATGGGGCTGGATCCTGCACACATTCTACACATCTTCTTTCATTCTTTCTGACTTTTTTTTCTGCCTCAGTTTTCTGATGTGGTTTGCCCTAATGGTGAATAGGTAGATCCAGTGCACTGAAGAACCTGAGAACCTAGTACTGAACTCGGGGGTTTAGCACGATTTCCTGCAAAAATTTTGTCAAAGCAGTGGCTTCTGCTACTGTGCGTTCCTACGTTGCTCTTTTGGTCCTTTGATCCAGCACAGTATCCACTTCAAAAGCTCAAGTTAAACCAATGTGAGTCTTTTGGCTACATCCAAACATAGACACTTTTATTTAAAGCACTGAATCCACCTAGCTTGTGTTGAAGTAGAAGAAAATTGCTGCTGATTGCTATCCACTGAAGCAGCTCTTTTTTTTTTTTTTTCTTCTTCCTTTTTTACTTTTTCAAGTCTAACCTCTCAGGTTGGTTTGCTTTGACTCAAAGGCTTCAGAGGTGTTGAAGGAAACCTAGAGCTTCAACGGATTCTTTCTAATTTTAACCATCTGATGCCAAGACAGTTGGTGTTGTAGTATTACCCACATTTTGGACTTCTCTAAATGCCTTTTATTGGAAAAAAAGGGACACAGCACACCCCACCACTACCCCATTTAAGCTTGATCTCCCATCCTAGGAAATAAAAGAACTTGCACAGAAGATGCAGGAGTAGAAACTAGCTATGCTGAAATAGCTCCAAATGCTTATTTTTTTTTTTAAATTTTGAAAAACCCAGTCTGTGCGAAGATACTGAAGTAAGGTTATAGTAGCGTACTTGATTTGCATGAAGTTTGTTTCTCCTTTGTACTGTACCTACAGGAACAGTGCTGAAACGGGATGTTTAAGCACTGTGGAGATAGAAGCAAACAAGAATATTCAGTGTTACAAAACATGATCTGTATGAGAAGACAGAGGGGAAAGCATAATAGTGTGTCAGGTGAATAGTGGGCTGGTTTTTCTTAATTTTGTTTTTTCTTTTTTCAAACCGTAGGTTGTGAATATTTGTAGCTCTGCTGGCACTTGGTCCCCAACTGCTTCTCACCCTCTTGTCATCTTCCATTTTATCCTTGCAATTCAAGTTAGAAACCATGCTTTTTTCTGAGAGTCCTTGAACAGACATCACCTATTTTCAGTTGTTCACAACATAATATGGCTAGATGATGCCTGATTTGATTTCACTGTGGTTTCTAGTGAGCAAGTACTTTCTTCAGAAATACAGCCATGCTGTTGTACTTGCCCTGCAGGTGGGTGGAAGAATGTTGAGGGAATCCCACCATTTCTTCTCTCTCCGTGTAACGAGTTTGTCAAGGTTCTACCCCATTGGTGCAGTACACAAAGATGCTTGAGTCTCAGAGGCTGAGGGTTCCAAAAATACACGGAGCTCAGCTCGTATTATTTATTGTCTTTGTTTCCTTTTTCTCATTTAATAAAAGTGTATTTTTTTCCTATAAGAATAACGGTACTGAGTTTGCCTAAGGTCCATCTAGCCCTGTATCCTCTTCTGAAGATGGGCATATCTGATCATGTCTCTCTGAGTTTTGGCACCTGAAACTTTCAGGTGAAGTCTCTTTTTCTTACTAAGTCAAGCTGGAATTTCAGCACTTGTAAAGTCTGTTCAATAGAAGAGACTCGGCTTTGCTGATTCACCTGCTTGCTCACCATGACTCAGTTTGCAAAAAAACCAAAAACCCTGAACTCTAAAGCCCACACTCTGCAGTGCAAGCTGGTGTACAGCAAATGAGATTATTTAAAAGCATCAGCTCTCTTTTAACAGTCTTGTTCTGTGCTCCATAGTATTTAATGTTGGGGCTTGTTCACTTTTTGTCAGGCTGCATGGCTTTTCATGTGAAAATGTGATGGACTTGGAAAGGATGTTCCTGTTCTTGTGAAGTACTTAGGTTTTTTCCTGCTATCTGATTTAGTGTGTTCATGCAAATTGGTGAAACCCCCTGCTGATTAAAGATGTCAAAATGTGAAGTAAATCGAGCAAGCAAGTCTCAAAGGAGTAGGGGTTTTGTCTGCAAACCTTTGTGATTCAGGGCAACAATCACCCATTGACTGAGAAATGTTCAGAAGAAATTGCTCGGAACCAAAGGCTTTTTTTAGAACAATGTGTTACGAAGTTGTTTTCAGCTTTTGCGGAAGGAGATGAAACTTTGCGGGCTGTGAGTAAAAGAGTATGTAGGGTTCCTGATGTCTAGAGACAGGGCAAGAAATCTAGCGATGAATTTATATATATAAATCTATATATATATACACACAGATTTCTGTATAACAATAAATGCTTAGTTTTGTTGTAGTACTCTTCATCTGCAAAGTGCCTTGTTTTACGGTGGAGGGCACAGTCTTGATTTCCATGTAGGAGATCATAGAATCACAGAATGGTTTGGGTTGGAAGGGACCTTAGACATAATCTAGTTCCAACCCCTCTGCCGTGGGCAGGGTCACTTCCCACTAGACCACGTTGCTCAAAGACTGAAGACAGCACCTTAAAAAAGGCATGGGTGGTTTTGGTTGGGTTTCTTTGATTTGTTTGGGTTGTTGGTTTGGTGAGTTGCTGGGTTTTTTTCAGGGAGAATTAAAGGATAAGGGTGCTAGAGTCTCTCTGGGCATAAAAACTCCGGTCAATAGGTGGTGATGGACATGCTCTGGCTACTTCTGCCTGGTTGAAGTCTGCAGCCCAATATGATAAGGAAGCCAGTGCCAACAATGGAAGCCATCTAGTAATCTGCAGGTAATAAAACATTGGGCTTTTCCTAAGCATAAGCATTGTCCGCGTGAGCATGACCAGGGCCAATCAACACCCTTGCTGCTCCTCGCCCCCCCCCCCCCCCCCCAAAAAAAAAAAAGGAAAAAAACACCCACCCCCCCCCAAAAAAAAAAACAGAGAAAAAACCCAACAAACCCCAAAAAACCCACACAAAGAAGAATTCTGCAGAATCTTGGATATTTAATGATAATCTTGCTTTCTCAGTCACTGACACAAATTGTTAAATAATTGCTACTTAAGAGTTACCTTTCATAAATGCAAATTTGAGGTTTGATCGTTTAAATTTTATTCACACAGTCCCATTTTGATAGAGTTTATAAAACTCTAGGTTTTTTTACACTATAGAAGCAACAAAAATTCATTTGCTAGACAAATTTTCATGAACAAAGTCAGTAGATTAAAAAAAAAAAACACAACAAAAAACACCTTTTCTGTGGTAGTCTTCTCCAGTAACATTCATCACTTTACTGAAATTTTGCTTCTAATGCTGTTTTTTTTCTATGTTCTGGCACATTCCTATGGGTATGCGGAATAAGCTACTGATAGAGCAATGTGGTAGATTTATTCTATTAAAGTTGCTAACAAATTTGTTAAATAAGACAAATTCTTAAATTCTTTTGACAATTTTTAGTCACATGAGGACTTTTGAAATTATTTCCCCCATCAGAATAAAATGTTAATAAGAATTCAGAGCAGAAATAATGAAATACTTTATTTCAGTGGTGTTGAAAAATAGGCTGTGCTTACATTAAGATACTTTTAATCTGAAGCTGAGACAAAATGTGTTGGGGTAGGAGGTGTTGACCACTAGCCAATGCAGCTGCCACCAAAATTCTCTTCTCTCTAGTGTTCAGATTTCCATGAAACTGCCTCTTCAAGTGCAAAATGTGCTGCCAGTGTGGTCACCAGCCAGACATCCTGCTTGCATGACTGCTATACACAGAGAATGTGAGCTCAAACTGCTGATGAAAGGGATGGATTTGCTCCCAACCCCAAGTGACTGTGGGAAAGGAGGGTGCAGCATTCGCATTCATGCAAAAAGCTGGGAGCAAATGGGAGCCAACCCTCCCCATGGGGAATTTTGGAAGTTCCTTAATATTTCAGAGGAAAGGAAGTGAGTAGTGGCCTCCATGATGCAAGGGTGGGTTGATGAAGCAGAACTTGAGGATAAAACAGCTTCATTCCAAACTTCCTTTTTTTTTTTTTTTTGTCTTTTGTAAACCCTTCAGACCCTTTTCTGTAGCATTTCAGGTTTTTGTGTGACACCTTGTGCTATGGGTTCCACTCTTCTAGAAAGTGTAAAGATTTTTTTTTTTATAGCAAGGGTAGACCTGTCCTCTGCAGCTTCTCGTTGTTGTTCCTTGCACCACCCAGCCTTGTTTTCCTTTCATTCCTGGTACTTGGGAATGACCAACAAGGGCATAAGCAAGAGGAAAAGCCATCCTCTTTCTTCTCTGTGCTTTTTACACTTTTCCTACATAGTTCGGTAGCGGAAAAGGCAAGTCACTCTCAGTCTGCGGTCATGGTCTTGCTTGTGGTCAAATTTCAGTTTACCGCCTTACAAGCAAGTACAGAGATCTGTTGTGGTCTTTCTTCGCTTTGATTAAGATACTTGTGTTACTACCACTAGCTGGTAGTAACAGCTCTTTCTATTTGTGTGACAATGACAGGTTAAAAGCCAGGGAGGAACCCTCTCTTCGATCCCCCCTGCCCAAACCACAGTACTTCTGGGGAGATATTTTAAGGAGTGCGAAGTCCCTGTGCAAAAGAGACAAATCTGCTTTTCACGCAGGGATGTACACCCGTTGTTCCAATCACTGTCCCAGGTAGAAAAGTCTCTTCTTGAACTTGGCTGCTTGGAGCCTCTCAGAAGATGCTGATCAAACACCACTGGCCTCTTTTGAGCAGAACAGTGGATCTGATAGCATCAATGTTCATTCAGGCTTTGTTGTCTCACAGGTTGCTAGCAGCACCGAGTGCCTTTCATGAGGATTTCATATCTGTGGAAAATTATCAGATTCTTGCAGATCAGGTTCTTGATTACTTGCTATAATCATTCAAAGCAAAAGCAAGGAAACAAACATCTTCTTGGAATTTTAAAAATGTTTTAGTGCCTTAGTAGTGTTTATTTTGTGACACCTGAAATAATAAAAAAACTTGCAGTATGCAGTTACTGAGCTACGTATGCTGCATGCATGCTGGTACTCTGAAAAAAACCCCTAAAACCCAGAGAAACATCAACCTTTCCAAGATGACTTGAAATTAAAAAGAAAACAGCCCTAACACAAAACCTAAAGGAGTATGATGCACTGATCAATCGTGTGTTTGGGTTGCATTTATACAGAGTGAATTTTTTTCTTCCTAGCTGTTATGAAGAAAGTGAACTCTGTCTCAGCTGAAATGAGGACAGTCAGTCATGTCAGTCCTCCACCAAGGAGTTGGCAGAGGACTTGGATTTTGCCTGTCTGGAACAGACAAAGTGCTTTTCTGGTTTTGAGCCTCATTTCTGTGAGAAATGTCTTTGACTCAATGATTGTCCTATAGGATGGGATTTTTTTGTTTGTTTGTTTTGTTTTGTTTTGTTTTGTTTTTTTTCTGAGGGATTTTGCTTCTGAATGACTGTGAAAGAGAAAATCATCCTGGAAGGATCTAACTTGGTGTCTCCTGGCTGGTAGTGCCTGCTCCGTGAGGAGTGGTTTCTCCAGCATCCATCATTGCTGTATTCCAGTAAGATGGCTGCAGATTCCACCAGTACTACGTCATCTTGGAATGGTCTTCTCAGTTATGCAAATACTCAAAATCTCACCACAGTTACGTTGATTCTTCATTTTCAGTCTCCTTTTCAAAAGCTTTTAGGGAGTGACTGTAGTGGCCAAGCACTGTATGAAAACAAACCAACCAACTTGTTTTTTACCTTTTCATCATTATTTATATTTAATATAATTAAGCTGATTTTTTTTCCCATTGTCTACCTTTCTATGGCACAACAGAAGAGAGGATGCGGGCTGGCCTTCCAAGGAACCCTGATGTAAAAATGTGTGTTTACAAATGAGTCAGCTTTGCTTCACTCAAACGTCTATCCCTTCTCTTTCATGGTTCAGTAGGTCTGTACATACCATCGTTCATTGCTTGGCAATTCTTGTTCAGCTAAAATGATACCTTTTGGTCAACGGACATTTTGCAAATCCCTGCTTTATTTTTGTCTGTATTCATACTATGATCTCGTCCTTTCTCATCAGCGGGTTTCAAAGCTCTCTCTCAAAAGAGGAGCAGCATTATCCACTGCGGCTCTGTGTATGGGGGAAGAAGGTTTCTTACTGGTGGCAGAGGGGCCAAAACCACCCACTTTTCATGAGCTTCAGGACCAGGATTCCTGAGCCCATCACTTCAAGGTGAGCTCCTCTTTGCACCTAATCCAGCAAACCTGCTCAGGGCACAACTTTCAGCTCAGTTGCTCACCCAGCAAACACATTGAGTAGCTGTGAGTATTACTGGTAGGACTAGAAGAGGTTATTTGGGCAGAGAAACAAGGACAATGTTCACGCGGTGGGAGCTCTGGCTGCACTGGGCACACTCTGCACCAAAGGCACAAAGCTGAGCAGTGATGTGAAGCATCTTTACGCTCACTCCATTTATGGCAACACTGCATGGCCGCTGGGTGCGGCCCGTTAATTCCACACATGAGCAGATTGGGTGTCCTCCCCCACCACTGCAGTGTGCCTAGAGCTAGACCAGCCTGGACTGCTTGTAGCCCTGGCCCTCTCTTATCTCATGGTTGTCAAGAGCCTGTAGCTTGCATTTTACTGGCTGAGCATCAGTTTTGCTGGGCCAGCGCAGGCAGCCCTTCCCCTGGGCTGGCCAGCAAGGTTTCTCCAAAGGACCTGTTTGTTCGTGCTGACTAGAAGGTTTACAGAGTAGGACCAAGAAAAAAATAATGGCTTCCAGGTTAGTCTGTGCACTTGACAGACAAATAGCTCAGCAGTTCACAGTGCCTTCGCCATCGTCTGTGAGGACAATGCGCCGAACCAGCTTGGGGGTGACATGTTGTTAGGTTCAGTGGGACTTTGCAGCACCTGACATTTGCAATTTATCTTCCTCTTCCCTTTCAAAATAGGTAATGGGTGGCTTGACCCACCCCTTGCAGCAATTTTTCTCCACTGATTTACTCAGTGACTTGGAGCGTTTTGAGTAGTAAGAATTTTTAGTCTTTTTCTTGGGAAGGATGTCACTTTCTTACCGTAAGTGATGTCTTCCACAGCTGTTCTCATTATCTGCATTAATGCAATTTGTTGCTTGTCAGCCTCAGCAAACTGGTAATGGTAATGCATTTCCAGAATTAATGATGATGGATGTGTGTGTGTGTGAGTATTTAAGTGTGCTGCTTTTTATTGTCAGTCTTGTATCATGAGAGAGGTCGCATGGAGGTGAGCTTCCACTGATGTTTCTTATTTAGGGTGATGAGGACAACGGCACTGCAATATTTTTCCATTTCTTTTCCAGCCCTTTCCTGATGCATCTCAATGTCTTGTCTGCTCTTGGCAGCCGTGCCTGGATCCTGAGCAGGCAATTTGTTATTGACAGACTAAGAAAGATAAAAGTCTTTCTGCTGAGTGGTTGTTGTCCAGCAAAAAGACCCACCAGAAGTATCTTTCAATATGTATTTTTCAACTTTTTCTGCTACTGCATTACTGATTTTTGCCTCTTTTTAAATTATTTTTGTGACAAAATCTGATTATTGTTGTGTGAGTTTCCTTCCTGTTCCAGATCTCTGATTAATATCACGTAGATCTGTCAGCGGCTACTGGGGCATCACTCTCTTCACATTTTGCTGTTATCAAATGCTGGGATTCTTTGTGTGGTTTCTGAGTTATGACTTCTACACAATCTCTGTTTTTACTGTCTTTTGTTTGCCAGATATGGCTCCAGTGAATGAAAATTGAGTCCTGGGGTTAAGTATTTTTTGGAACAAAGAACATTCACTTTAAAAGATACACTTTTAACCAAGATGCTTCAAATTTATTCACACATGCTGGAAAATAAGTTTTTAAAAATACTTTTATTCAAATAAGTAAAACATTTGCTATGATAATTAAAATACAGATTTGTTTTCCTGAATTACAGTGATAAAGTAATTCAAAATGTCTATATAGACACCTACACATAGGCAGATGTGGCAGCTTGGATACCTAAGAGAAAATGTGTCTATAACACAATATAATGCATTTGCTTTGCATCTTTGTGCACATAAAGAATATATTTTGTGTCCTTTTTCTTAATGACAGAGGGTGTAGCCTCTCCGACATGAAACATTTCACAGTCACAGGTACTGTTAATGGCTTGCTAAGAGTCACAGCGAACAAGTCCTACACAAATCAACTGTAGAATTAAAAAAAATAATATAGTAATAACCATCCTTCTTGAATAAATGAATATATTTTCCAAATACACGCACTGATGACAAGCAGCTGTCTCTCCTCTGCTCCTCCATGCCCCTGCATCTAGGGACATCTAGGACACCTTCTGTCATAATATTCAGAAAATATAGAGGCAGAAATCAAAGCTGAAGTAAGGAATTATCTGGCACTAGCTTATTGTTACATGCATGTGCATTTGCTGAGCTTTTCGGAGTTCCTGCTCTTGTCGGTTTGCTCGCTGGTGAGTTCCGTGGTTGGTCTGAAATGCTTTACAGGGCGTCTTGATCCCCCGTGGATTGTGTGTGGAACGAATTGGTAGATTCGGTGTGGTATGTGATGTGAGCCCCACACCACTGGCAGATATCTCCAGGTAAGTGCCAGTTCTTAAAGAGCATCTTCAGGTACTTCTTGAATTTTTCCCCCATGAAGAAGTAGATGACAGGGTTGAGGCAACAGTGAAAAAGGCCGAGGATTTCCGTCACCTGGAAAGCATAGTCCAGATTCCTGCTCACTTGGCAGTCGCGAAGGACTCCAATCATTTCCAGCAGTTGTAAGAAAATGACAATGTTGTAAGGGGTCCAAAAGAAGAAAAACACGATCATGACAGCAAAGATCATCTTCACAGCCTTGTTCTTTTTCTCATTCCTACTGTGAACTAATGTTTTAATGATCATGGAGTAGCAAAACATCATAACTATAAGAGGGATTAGGAGCCCTAAAATGTTGATTTCCAAAGTGGAAAAAAGTTTCCATGTTGTGAAATTGCCTCGATATATTGGCTTGCAGGTTGTATGGTTATGTTCATCAAAAGATTCTCTAAATACAAGTTCTGGAACTGAGGCTGAAAAAGCTACTAGCCATACAACGAGGCTAGTAATCAAGCCGTGGAAGGCAGTCCTGGCTTTCAAGGAAAACACCACACGAACGATTGCCAGGTATCTGTCTATGCTCATCAGCATAATAAAAAAGATCCCACTGTAAAACCCAACCACATAGATCCATGAAATGATTTTACACCAGGGAGTTCCAAAAACCCATTGGTCTATTGTGAAATAAGACCAGAACGGCAAGGAGAAAACAAAGAGCAAATCAGAGATAGCAAGGTTGAGGAGGTACACATCAGTCATGCTCTTCAGCCTCTTGTACTTGAAGAGGACCACGATGACCAGGATATTGCCCATGAGCCCCACCAGGAACACGAGGGTGTACAGGACAGGGAGGAAGGAGGCTGCGAACCTCTTGACGCTTTCTTTGCTGCATGGCTTGGGAGCATCATTATAATTTTCATAGTAGTAATAAAAGTTTGAAGTTTCAACTTCAAAGGACTCTGTACTTGAAGAACTCATGGTTTTTCTCCCAGTTCCTGACAAGGAAAGAATATAAAAATGTCAGTGCCTTTCGGTGCATGAAGGGCGTGTGGATCCCCCATGAGCCCGAATCACGAGCAGTGACTAGCTTGCAGCTCCAGTGCACTTATCACAGGCTCTCAAACACAATTTAAGCATTACGGGATGCATATGCATGCTTCCAAAATGTCCTGTCCTTAACATGTGTGTGCTGAGTCCTTGCAGCACTGTGTAACTTAGATGTCGAGCACGCAGAACGCTGTTCATTTGGCAGAGAGGAAATAGGATCAAAAGATGTGGACCACAGGTATCAAATCAGAGGGGGATAAATCCTGCATGGAATAAAGTAAAAAGTGAAGCCACTATTCATGGCAATTCAGAATTTCACCCACCTTTCCAGCCAGGCAAGGGAGACAGTAATAACAATGCACCTTTTAATGAAATCATGCTTACTGAAAGCTGACGTGAGTTTTCAGAAAGTGCTCTTTTCAGTGGCTAAATGAGTAACAGAAATTTTTAATTTTTGTCTGTATGTTCTTTTCTAATAGGCAGAGACAGAGTTTTTAAGTAGTGTTACTTTGAGTTAAGTAACTTGGACACAGTACAAATATATTGCCGATGTATTACGGTTTGTGTTATTCACATCCCAGCAAGTGTCATTTTTTAGCCTAACGTGCCAGAGTTATGTCCTGAGTTATGTCCTTCCCCTTTCTCTTTATTTTTATGAATGGAAAGCAGAAGAAAAGTGAATATCATTTGTCTTTATTTGTCTTTGTATGGTGCTGCCACATAACAACAAACATTGACGATCGTTATCCTGACCCCTGCTGTGTGCAGTCCCAGGTGGGACACCTCTCCAGCCAACAGTTCTGTTCTGATACACACAGAGAGGAATTTAATCTGAATTATAAACGACAGGGACAAAACTGTTTGACACCAATGGTCTAGAGATTACAGCTTTGCAACAACCACACCTAGACATACCTGAATCTAATCTAGGTTCAGCACAATATGCTGAAATATTTAAAGCTGAAAACATATGGCCACATAACACAGATACACCCACTTCTGATGGTGCAGGAGTTCTTTAAAAAATTAATTAAAAAATGTAATTTAAAAAATTAATTTAAAAATTACCTGAGCAGCAACAAAAGGTAGATGAAAAAGTGTTACAGTCATACACACAATGAGCATTCACGATACACTCAGCAACTGCATTTTGTGAATTTTACCTTTTCTCCTTCTCTCTTCTCAGATGATGTGAAGAAGCTTCTCAGCTCTACGGGTGCAGAGTCTCTTGCTGCTCATCAGGTAGCTGTCCAGGAGGTGCTGCCGACACAGCAATATCCAGCAGCTGCAAAAAGCAGATGTCACTAGGTAGCTACGTCTCTGAACGGAAACTTCATACTTCCTTACAGATTGTATCACGAATGCTTCTTTCCTCAATGCTCACCAGAGATGGTCCCTTAAACTCAGAAATAAAATTAAACACATAACGGGTAAGGAAATGGAAAGTTTCCACTGACAGCCTGATTACTGAGTTAAAGCAGCTTCATCTCACCCACTAATCATTAAAAGGAGATGTCACTAAGCAGCTGTCATTCAGCAGAAAGGTTGTTCGTTCTTATGGGTGGTAAAATGCATCTTGATCTCAGAAAAAAATAATCAAAGGATCACCTGTAGTGATTGGAGAGGAGGAAGGCACTGGGTGGGCGTGTGGGAGGTGTGTTTCTAGTCCCTTTCTACCAGGTAGCTAATTTTGCAAGTTATGCTATAGAATTGTAGAAGAAAAGAGCCATATAGATTTAGCGTAGGGAAGGCTCCTTTTATTCATTGTTGTTTGATCTCCCCAACTCCTAATTCTCTTGCTAAGAAAAGAAACAGAGGCACAGTAATTCATGCTGCCTTTTTGCTTGATGTCTCCCGTGGTGGGTTTTTATAGACAACAAGTCTACCTCCTACCACTGACCTGGCACCAATGGTCACAGTGGTCAAAATATCAAATACAATGTTGGATGCGCGCGCATGTCTGCAGTGTGAGGGCAGAGGATGTGGAGGTTTACTGTGGTTTTTTGTCACAGCAGGAAGCTCGGCAGCTTCTATTAATTTCTCCTGAGAGTGCGGTGGGCCCTATCTGTCTTTTGGGGGATCCTGGGACGGGAGAAGAGAGCGCAGAGGATATGTGCTGGTCAGATGGGGTGGTTTTGAGTCCTGCCAGCTGTGCTAGCAGCTGGTGAGCACTGCTCTCTTCTATGTCCCCAAAGAGGCCAAACCAAGCAGAAGTAAAAACTGTTTCTCAACAGAAGAAATGCTGCTTGCTTGTTATCAGGAGAAACCGCAGAGTCACATTCAGAAGCAGAAACAAGAAAGCTACAGGAGGTGGTTGGGGGAGGTAGGGAGAATCATAGATCTCAGTCCAGGAGAAGTGGTGGGTCTTCCAGGTTGACCTCCTGGATTATTCCAGACACCAGTATAGCTCTTCTTTCAGTCATGCTATTTGCTGCTAAACATTGCAAAAATCAGTATTTTGATTGATGGTGTGGGTCAGCGCAGGATCTGGGCAGCCGAAGTCCCAGCTGGCCAGACGATTGCCTTTCTCAACAAACTGTCCTCTCCATCAGGCAACCAACCCCTTCTTGTGTGGTCAGGCCCTGTGCAGTTGTTCTTTTGCAATTCAAGTGAATTGGAATCCCAGTTTGCACATCTGTACTTCCAATCTTGGCTTGTTAGCGAAGAGTTTGTGCCACCTATTCACTGTGCAGTTGTCATCCTCATAATTTTTAATTTATTCCTGCAGGAATCTGACAGAGGGCTAAAAAGGGAAAGGGAATTATTTCCTAGTTTTAGAGACAACCACTGTTGTCCCAGGTGATTCACTCATAATTTACCTCAGTCTTTTTGAACGTATGAACTCCCTTTGTCTAAGACGGCTGCTTGCACTAAGAAGCAAAAGATTTAAGCCCAAAATGTGTTTTCTTTGCTCAACACTATTAAGTTGCAGTTCCCCACATCTTTTTGTTCCTTCAGTAGTCCAGTCCTATGCATTCTGCTGGTTTGGTCCACTGGAATTCTGTGGATGGTCTTGGCTGTTGTTTTCCTCAGCCTAATTTGCTTTCTTTCCATGTGCTGTGTTTGCAAACCTGCTATATTCAGAACTCCTCACAAAAAAAAAGAACTGAAACTTCAAACCTCAAAATATGACAGAAGCAAATATTTTGTATCCTGAATTTTCCTTAAAACAAAAATCACTGATGCAAAACCCATGAATTGTATTCTTCTTAAATGTGAAACGACCACAAGGAGCTTTCTTTGTCTTGGTCGGTGATCTATCCAATGTTCCCAACGTGTTCCTAAAGGAAGGTGACAAATTCAGGCTGTTTCCCCTCTGAGAAGCAGTTGATAGCTGAGATATAATTGTTCTCTTTTTAAGTTTCCCAGCCATCACCTAACCATCACTAGAAGGTCCCTGTTAAAAGCTGGTCTCTCTGAAGAAAAGACAAGGCAGCGGTGAAGAGCAGCAGTCTCCTCGGGCCAGTTTGTTTGATGTTTATTGTGATGAGCTTAGATCCAGAGGAATGACAGCATTCTGGCATGAAGATTTTGGTTTCTGTTCACTTTGTGGTAATGCCTCCATGTCTTAAATGCTGTAGCTTTTCATAGTCTTTAAAAGCTTGTTAAATGGACTTGTCCTGAACATCTACTCAACAAAGATCTCCTCCTGCCACATTCCTCAGGTGGCAGTTGTAAAAAGAAGGAAGCTAGTGAGAAAAAACAAGGGATTTGCAGAGGCTCAAGACTGAGAAAGAACTAATACTTGCTCTTATCAATTACTAATCTTCTTTCCATGTTTGCTAAGACCCAGGTGCTCTGCCATCACAAGGTAAAAGCCATTTCCCTGCAAGTCCTCTTCAGGACAAGCTGTACAGGTAACTTATGTAGTATTCCGTTTGCTTTTAGTACCAGGGGAAAACAGGGTGCTGAAAGAAAATGGTGATAGCAACAATAAACGGTTTTCACTGGAACACCTCTCTGGTCTTTGTGATTCAGGAGATATTCCGATGCGTTTTGTGAATCATTGATGAAACGGCTTGTAGTTAATTTAATAGCCACAGGCTCTCATTTGCTCAGTATCAACAAGCAATTAAAAAAAAAAAAAAGTGGAAGAAATTGATGTTTCTTCCACAGGCAGGGTGTAGTGACTCATTTTTTTCTTACTTTTCATAAATATATTTTTCTACACTTGTTCATCAGTGACTCCAGCATCCTGCTTTGCCATGAATTACTCTGAAGTCTGATAGAGTTTAATAATGCCACCCTCTGGTGGCAATGCAAAGAAAGCATTGACGCTAGCAATGGTCAGAAGAAATGATAGAGTGAGCTTAGGGCAGAGGGTCCTGCGTGAGCAAGGGGGATCACAGGGACAGCGAGAGGTTCTGGTGACTCTGAAAATACTTGGCTCTGGGTGCCGTTAGCCTTGTGGAAAAAGATGTATGCAACTGACTAAGGTTTCCTTGTCTGAATCTGACTTGATCAGAAAACTCTGGCCTGTGCATTGAGTGTTGTCTTTATGGTATTTTGTCCTTCCCTCACACTGTAGCATCCCGAAACCTGAGGATTTTGGGGGGATCTGGAGAGTAGGGAACAACAATGGGACCAAGAAGAAGGAACTGAGCAAGAGACCAAGTGATGGTCAGCCTTGATTCACATGAGAGCTCCCTCAGAAAAAAAAAAAAAAAAAGCTGAGAGCAGCACAAGAATACCTGGTTCTAAGACAGGGAGAGAGGGGCTACAACGAAGCCAAGAGTGGCTGGAGGTGGGCTCTGAAGCTCCTCAGGGGTTATGACCTGGTCAAATGCTCCTGCTATGGCCAAGTTGGGGTCTATATTGCTCAACAACTGCCCAGGTCAAAGAGGATGGCAAAGGGCTGTGGCCAAAGGTGGTGCAACAACCTGCTCCTGGTGCCTCTTAGACATCCTTCTGGTTTGCTTCTACCTAGCTGGACCCTGGAAAAAGAACTGAAGCTGCAGCACAGGGTTTCAAGCAGTTCTTGTATGCGTTAAAGTATTGTATTAAAGGGCATAGGAAATTGCACAGGGAAATAGCACACATCTGTCACTAGAGGGAACTATCTGGTCAGCAGATGCATGAAGCCATCTGCTGATCTTCACCAGCTTCATCATGTTCTCTGGTGTGCTCTGCAAACCATGGCCACCGCAAACTGTGCTGCCATTTCTTTGTGTCAGGGTGCTCCTGGTTTTAATTTGAATGTGGCAAATGTAGCATTTGTGGGCTAAATGCAAACTTCTTGTGGGGAAAGGCAGCTTCTTTCAGTTTCATTCAGATATAGCTGGACTGTTGGGCTGCAGCTGAATACAGAGCAGTTGTCAGACAGATGCATATAACTTACCAGAGGCTTCAGTTTTGAGTGGGGTGGAAAAGACTGCTCCAGGTATAGCTGCAGTTGGCAAGTGGATAATAACAGAGTGCAAAAGCTTTGCCCAGAGTCCGTGCTTGCATTCTCCATCCCACTCCCTAACCTCTGCCTTCAGGGATGTAAAGTTAATGTGCTGCTTCCTGGTGATAGATTCACAGCTGGAAATTTGGTAAATGCAAACTGTTCTTCTCAAGCAAACCATTTTCCTGATGTCCAGTGGGAGCTATCTTACAGTAATTTTTTTAGGGAGAGGAATGGCAAATTCAATATAATAACTGTTGATGTTTGTGTGTTGAATATTAGTGCAACAAAAAAAAAAATACAGGAGAAGTTGGTGGATATTTTTGTCCTCGTTGAAAACAATGTGTTAACATTAACACTGCAAAACCCGGGTCTTGAGGTTTGGGTGTGTATCTGCTGAAAACCAAACTCCCACAGTAGTTACCAAGTGAATTAGGAAGTTCTTATTAAGAATTACTACTAACTTCACCAGAAGCTGTATTTCTGTGAAAAGCATCAGAAGCCATCCTTTAATAGATATAAATTGTCCTCAATTTTAGCTTAAATGACCAGATTTTAATTTCAAAATAATAACTCTGGAAGTCACAGGTCTTCATTAGAGTTCCAGCTGTCTTACAGACTTCATAAACTGAAGTGCAAGCAGTAAATCTTTGAGCAGGACTGGGTAAATCCTCAATACAGAAAATATTTCTTTCCCGACTAAAATGTAGCCTTAGGCAAAGCACAGCACTGTGTGTGGGCAATAAAACAGCAGAAGGAGAATGTTGCCAGCTAGGAGCTGCAAAACCAAAGGTAGACAAAGATACTGCAGCTTCTAGAATATGAATTTGACAAGAAGAAAGCTGGCAATGGAGTTTTTCTTTGGAAAACTCACCTATGTTTGGGACTTTCATAGATGACACTTGGCCCCTTGTTGGTAACAGAGTGTCCTGCTGAGACAAGGGGTTTGTACCACCCATGAGATCTCAGCAAGGGACCTCGCAAAGGTGATGGAGACAAAATGTAAATGACCGAAACTAATCCAGAACCAGTGGATTTATGGTTTCTATCTATAGATAGTTTCTCTGTGAAATGAAATGTAGCCTTAAAACTTGAGACTGCTCTGAACCAGGGCTTCAGATCCACTCGCAGACAATTCGAAATCCAAAGGAAATCTGTGGCTAGTGACTGCTTCTGATGCCAGTGCTGACAACTGCAGCTTTCACCATGGAGCCATTTCCCAGCTCAGCAGGATGCTCTGGCTGTCTGCATTTCCAAGGTTTTTGTACAAGTTAAAAACTCTTTTGAGAGGTCAATGAAAAGAATTCAAAGCAGCTTAAAAAAGAAAAAAAAAAAACCAGCACATAAATCCTACAATTTTGGGACTGTGATGTGATATTTGAATGAGAAGGATTTGCAGTGGCACCTAAAAAAGATGCTGATGTCCATGTATCTCACAGCAAGCGGTTTGGATAGATAGGTGTCTTGCTTTTTATATTTAAAAGTAGAACACGAAGTATAGTTATAAACCTGCTGAGAAAAGCTGGATTCAGGTTTTATTAGTTCCTCAAACTGTAACCCAGCTGGGAAAAGATTTATGTCAAGTGTCAGTGTGATTCTCAAACAGGAAGAAAGTTGATCATGATGAAAAATTTAAGATGCAAAGATAGCTCACCACCCCTCCAAAGCCCAATCCCTTCACCAAGCCTGGAGATCTCCTGACCTTTTTGCACAACCAAATACTGCTCCATGGATAGATACAACCAGTGTGCGTGTGTGTGTATGCATTTTTCATGTGTAAATTTTTTTGGTACAGCCAAGAGCAGCAACGCCTGTCCCAGCTTCAGCTGAACCCAGTGCTGGTGGTTTGGTACTGGTTGCCCTCAGAGCTCTGGTATGGATCGTGGAGACTGAAGTTTTTTAAGGGACAGTTGCAACAAAACTCTTCCTCATAATGCGAACAGAATGAAAATGTTGATTTGGGTTTTCAGAGATTTACAACTTCTGCTATGAGGAGACGTGTATCCACTAGCTACTTGCCGCAGAACCCATTGCCTGGAAACTCCCGCCCGAAGCTTTTTATTTCATACAAATCCTCAAATACTGAGCAATGAGACCTTGGACATAATTAGCAAATTGTATGTAATGACTTGCTGGGATGTACCAGGCTGGTGATGGGTGAGATGGCTGGAAAACTCCTGGGAAAACGCTCTCCTTTCCTAGTGAGCTGGCAGAAAACACTGGGCTTGTGCCTTTCATTCTGGAGGCAGCACATGGATTAAAGACTCTTCCCACTGGGTAACTCACCATTGTATGAAAAATAACATTAAAGTTAAATAAACCAAGTGAGGCTGCATTGCCCAGCCTGGCAATCCACCCTTTCAGGCTGATTTAATGCCAGTGACTTCTTGTTTAGTCTCTGGGGACCTTCCTCTTTCTTTCTGCACATCTTGGCATTGAAAAAAACATTGTAAAAATACTGTTTCTTAAAAATACCTCTTGCTTGGGGGTGGGGGCAGAGTGAGTTGTCTTATCTCATTTGCTTAGGGAGACTGAATTTTGAAAAGTAATTTAATTTCAAGTGGCACTTGTGCTATACCTTATCTTAGCCAATAGGTCTGGAGTCTGGCAGTACACTTATAGCTGAAATTTTAAAAGTTGAGCATCTATAATATATTTACACCTAATACAAGGCATTTTTATGAAAAGGGGTTATTATACTGTAGACTGTGCTGAATGTTCAATAGCAAAAAATTGAATATTTAATATTTGTTGAATTACCCAGACCTCCAGTTCTGGTTGTCCCAGCATGTGCTGGTGTGTGTCAATCAAGCTGGCAGCCCCTAGCTGGGCAGAGCCCTTGGGGATGTGTGGAGTGAAGGGCTCCACCAAATTCTGCCCTTTGGCTCAGGCCACAGCCCGTGGAAATTGGGAGAGATGCCTGCTGGCTTGGATCAGCTCCACAGCAGGTCCCAAATCCCTAAGGATGATGCTTGCTTTGATTATTGCACGATGTAAACATTGAGTGTGTTGTTGGCACTAAATGTGTATTCAGAAGTAACTTGGTTTTTTTAACAGTAGGATTTTATTAAGTATGAAAGCACAGGTAAAATGTGTTGCAATCTATAGCTCCAAAATCACTTCTGTATGGATATATACCAACAAAACTATACCCCTTTAGTATCGAAAATATTCCCCTTTGCTAACAGTCTGCTGTCATTCATTCAAGAGTTCTTTCTTCCCTTACAAAAGGAGTTTATGTCTATGTACATTTGTACCATGTGCGTACAGTGACACATGCACAAGTTTCGATGAAGAAACTGTTTAAAATCCTTCAATTCTTCTTCATCTCTGGCATCTTGTGGGAGGTGTGGGGGTTGGAACTAGATGATCTCTAAGGCCCCTTCTAACGCAAACCATTCTGTGATTCTATGATCTCCTGTTCTAGGCACAAAGCTCTGCTTTTCCTTCTGCTATCCTTCTTCCTCTCTCTTGATTCAATTCCACATTCAGCCTTGATATATCGTACTGCTTTGTCTTTACAATCTCTACTGTTGTAGAACTTTTAATGCTTTACAAGAGGCATGTTGGTAATGCAGTGTAGCTGTAAGTCTCTTCTTATGGGTCATGGCAATCTCTCAGCCCTGCAGAAGATAAATTTATAGACATTTCTTCTTCGCAGAGCCTTTTAGACAAAGACAGAGGCGTCCTGGTCACTGGTGTTCAGGGTGATGTTGCTGTTCACGACGCTTTCTGCACAGCTAGCCGAAGAGGTGATCTGGTAGCGTCTGCAGGGGCCACAGACACACAGGAATGGGCAGTACTTCAAGCAGATACGATAAAGGTATTTCCTGAATTTTTCCCCAGCAAAGGCATAGATAAGAGGATTCAGGCAGCAGTGGCTGAACGCAATGGTCTCGGTCAGGTGCATGGCGTAGTCCAGCAATTTAATTTGGTTGCAACTCGTGAATAACTCGTAGTGCTTTAAAGTCTCTAGAAAGATCAGGACATTGTAGGGGGACCAAAAGAGAAAAAACACCACCACCACAACCAAGACCAGTTTTATGGCTCGTGTTTTTTTCTGATTTTTGCAGGACACCAGAGTTTTGATGATCCCGCAGTAGCAATAGCATATGATACAGACTGGGATGAAAAAGCCAATGGTGTTCAGCTCCAAGTTGCAGAACACCGGCCAGATGTTCTCCAGCTCCTGGGGGAAGACAGAAATGCAATCGTTTTCTGACAGCTGGGAGAACACAAAATGTGGCACTGACACTAAAACCGCTATTGCCCATACTCCAAAGGTTATGAGAAAGCCATGTTTCACAGTTCTGGATTTCAGAGAATACGTTGCCCGGACAATGGCCAAGTATCTGTCGATACTGATAACAGTGATAAAGAACATGCCCCCAAAGAAACCAATGTAATACAGCGAGGAAACAGCTGTGCATGGAACAGTCCCGAGGGTCCATCCACGCACGGTGTTGGAAGCCCAGAAGGGGAGGGAGACCACGAAGAGAAGGTCCGAGACAGCCAAGTTCAGGAGATAGATGTCAGTGATGCTTTTTTTGCTGCCTTCTTTCACAATGGCAAAAACCACCATTATGTTCCCCGTGAGGCCAAGAGCAAACACTGCAATGTAAAATATTGGCAGAAATATTTTCCCAAATTCTTGGATGTCAGTCTTATTGCAGGAAAAAGCATTTTCATCATAAGTGTATTCAGCTGTTGTTTCTGTGAATGCTTCCGTCATGCTGGATTTTCAGGCTAGAGGCAACGTGAAAAGGGAAAATAAAATAATGTTAGAGAGAGAGATCCAGCATCTGCTACGGTAAAATACTGAGAGACCTCACCAACATGCATGCTTGGGGATTTTGTCCCTATTTGGGTTCGGGAAAGTTGTATTGCTGCGGAGCTGATGGTCATTAGTAACAAAAGTGTGACCTCTGGGCTCGCTGGTCTGCACACCCAGTAACTTGGGGCACCCATCGGTTCCTCTGTGCTCCCTTAGGATGGAAGTGTTCACGTCTCCACCAATATTTCTGTTTGCAAAAAAAATTCTAGAGGGATGCAGATGTTACTGCATTCACTCCTGACACTTAGAGCCAAGTGGGTGGAAACCCAGCTTACATGTCCACATTTCACTGATAGCAATAATTTTTATAGCTTAAATAGTTTTTAATATTTTAGTATTTT
>NW_010108243.1:1273-5083 GCF_000699245.1 Pterocles gutturalis | reverse complement strand
TGTCCCCCAGCACCCACAGACTGGAGGTACTGGGCACCGGGCTTCCCGCCACCGTCCTCACGGGGCAGCCAGGGCATCCCAGAAGTGCCTGTGATAGAGGGTTGATGCAGATCCCCCAAAAACCTTGAGCTAAACCTGCCAGAGTGGAGGCTAGGAACTTTGAGTCCTCCAGTTATGTGAAGCCTTTCTCCCACAGCTTGTCACCTTCTTGCAGATATGTCACCAGCCCTGTGGTCAGTGCTAAGAGGCTTCTGGGCAGGGCTACAGCTCAGCAAGGTTTGAGTATCTAAAATACCAGGGCAGGGTTGGTTTGGTGGCGGTGAATCCTGCAGCTGCTAAGGGCTCTAGGCTGAAAGTGATTCAATTCTGGGATGGTGACAACGGTGAGGGTCCGCTTGCTGCCCAGTTAATGCCTCTCCCCAGGAGCACATCTTACAGAGTGATGTCAGGAGGGACCCAAACCCCAGCAATTCCCTTCTGCTGTGTGTGATCCTGCACTGGGCATGACACCACTCACCCAGGCAGGGGCTGAGCTGTGGCCATCACTTCCCTGGGGGGGCTGCTCAGCCCAGTGGGGTGCAGAGCCACCTGGGGTTGTGGGGATCCCTTGGCACAGCCCTTCCCGGTCCCCATCTTTGCTCACGGCCTCTCTGTTCCCAGGTTATTTCCTTGAAGACTTTGTGGACATGTTGTGCAATCAGAAACTTCACCAGTCCTGGGAGCTGCTCTTCCATCACTCTGTGGTGAGTCCACTGGCTGCTCTCTGAGGGACAGACCTGGCACTTGTGCCACCAGGGAGGCTGGGCTGGGGGACCTGAGTGGGGCTTCTGCTGTTGCTAGTGTGCGTGTTTGCTGCCTGTTATAAAATCTGATTTTTTTGCTTGGGGAGAGGAGCCTGTCAGCCCAGACAGCAGGGCTTGGAGCTCCTCTTGGTCCTGTGGGACTTGTGTACTCTTCGAGGGTCTATAGAAAGGCACCCAAAGATGGGGTAGAAAAAAAACCCCAAATGTGCACAGAATAGGGGAGCAGAGAGCTGGGCCAGAGGACTGATCCATCACAGTGGCATGGACAGGAGGTGACCAGGGTGTCCCCACCAGCACAGGCACGGCTCTCAGCCACTTGAGTAGCTGCCAGGAGGGGCCGCACGCTGCCTCCTTCACCTCCTGCTGCCCGGGGTGCTCTCCTTTTACTCAGGTCAGCGCCATGGCCATGTGCTGGGGTGGCTGGAGCAGCCGTGGGGCAGGAGCCCCACATCGGTGCCCTCTGCCTGCCTTGCTGCTGGCTGTGCCCAGTGTGGGTTTCCCTGTCACCTCCCGTGTCCCCGTGTCCGGATGCTGGAGCGTTGGGGATGCTGCAGGGCAGGGGGGTGGCACAACCTGGAGCCGAGCAGCAGAGATGCTGTGGGGTGCAGGGGGGCACAGGGGTGCGGGGTCTGGGGATGGGGGACAGGGACAGCAATGGGACGTACCTGGGATGCGGCTGGGGAGGCGATGGTCAGACCTGTTGTCCCGCAGAGCCCAGTGAGCCCTGCGGCTCTGCTCGTGTGAGTCAAAAGGTCATCTCCACAATAGAGCTAATTCAGGCCAAGACAGTGACTTAACGAGCAGAGGGCAGATAATCTCATTAAAGAGCCAATACAGAGAACAGCATTAATGGTATAAACTGAAGAAAGGACTGAGTGTGATCAAACGCAGGCGGGCAGAGCCTGTCCCCTGCCTGGCAGGGAGGATGTGGGGCAGGAATTGCACCTGCTCTGCCCCCAGCAGCCCCAGGGCGCTTCACACCAGGCTTGGGGCATCCCACGGGAACCACTTAATCCCTGCAGCGTGCCTATGCTGGGGAGAATCCCTGAGCCAGCAGCAGCTGTAGCCCTGGGCTACATGTCTCCCTTCCTGCTGGGTTCAGCCATTCACTGTGTGCGGAAAAACCTGCTGGGTCACCACCAAACGCATTCCCCAGGCCACAAAAGCAGGGTTAGCTCTGGCTGCTCCATCTCCTCTGTCAGCCTGGAGTTTATAGAAGTATTTTCTTCTCCTTTCACTGGGGGAAAAAAAAAAAAAAAAAAAAAGAGAGAGAGAAAAGAGAGAGACAGAAACAAAAAAACCAAAGAACAACCCACTCAGGTTTCATGCAACAGTGGGGAGGCTTTATCTCATGCCCGAGGCTGCAGTGCTGGCTGGAGGCTGTGATGCTTCAGAGAGATGTGTGGGGTGATGACCAGCAGTTTGGCGCTGGCGTGATAACCATTTCCACCTCCGCTCCATGTCATGCCCAAGCATGGAGGGCTCCAGCTCGCAGCAGCCGAGAGCAACCAGCTCCCGGGCTCAGCCTCTCTTCTTTCTCCTTCCCAGGTGATTGTCTGCTTTGGTATTGCGGTGCTGCTCCATCAGTACGTCGGGGTTGCTCTTGTGGCTTTACTGGTGGAGATTAACTCCATCTTCCTCCACCTGCGGCAGATCCTGCTCATGGCCAACCTGGTGCACACCACTTGCTACCGCCTCAACAGCATCACCAACCTGGGCACCTACGTGGTGTTCCGCATGGCCACGCTGGCCTGGATGACCCGCTGGCTCTTCCTCAATCGGGAGAACGTGCCCCCAGCGATGTACGCTGTCGGTTCGGTGGGCATGGCAATCATGATGTCCATGAACATCATCCTCTTCTACCGCCTGCTGCGTAGTGACTTCTTCAAGTCCAGCCGGGACGTGCAGCCAGAGAAGGAGCAATAGTCCCCTTCCCTGGAGGGTCCAGGGGACAAGCAGCCCTGTGTCCATGGAGGAGGACAGCAAAGCGCAGTGGAGAGTGAGCGTGGCTGTTTCAGCACCTTGCGTGGTGGGTCAGCACTAACAGAGCATCCAGGCTTTTCTTGTGGCTGCAGAGAAGCAGAGCACAGCAGAGAAGGTGCTCACAGACCAGGCACTGGGGCTCTGCTCCCCCCCCAGCACCTTTGGATTATGTGGTTGGATGACCGGGAGCTGCTCAGAGAAGCCCCAACAGCTCTTGCAGCTCCCCAAGGATGAGAAGGAAGCAGAAGAGCTCTCTTTCCCCGCTGCTCTTCCAGAAACCCAAACACCACAGTGCGTTTCTAACCCCTTTGGTGCTGCAGCCTGCAGCGTCCCATCAGCCAGGGGACACTGCGCTCAGCCCTGGCTTCTCTGTGGCACTTCATGGGAGCACTACCAGGCTCCAAGGCTTTGCCTTCGAGGCCAGGGCCAGTAAAAGCCAATTCCTGGACTCATGAGTCCTCCCCGAGGAGATTGTCCCAGGTGGGTGATGGAGGGAGAGGCTGAGCTGTCTGGGTGGGATGCTGCCTGCCGTGGGGTGCAGGCTGGGGGCTGTGCTCAGGGACCGCTGGCCAACTTCTCCTGACAACTGGAGCTTTTTCCGTGTTGTTTTGCTCCTGGATATATTAAGTGCCCTAAATGAGTGTGGGAGAGAGTGAGCTGCTGGCCGGGGTGATGCTCTGTGATGGTCACTTCCCACAGACGCAGAGTTTTGATTGGCCAGATTCGGGCATCTATTGGGAATGGAAAGTCCTGCTGCAGAGCCCAGTGCAACGTTCTTACCCAGCAGCAAGAGCTCTGACTAACATGAGCTTTTAATAAAGGGCTGCAAACAAAACGGCTCGAGGGGAAGCGGCTTAGAGGGAAAAAGGGGCTCTGCATCCCAGCCTGCTCCAGGGCTGTCACCGCTTTTTATCCTACATCTCCCCAATGTGGCGTAAAAATACACTGTACACTGTCACGATCTACCTCTCTTGGGGTTTTTTTCCCCCTCTCTCTTTTCTATGAAGGAAGGTGAAGGGTTTTC
>NW_010108243.1:363-1250 GCF_000699245.1 Pterocles gutturalis | reverse complement strand
CCCACCTAGGCAAGGGGGGAGTCTGCACTTGCCTTGGGGCTACCAACTGGGAGGCTAAACAGCAGCAGAACCGGTGCCAGCTCCCGCCGTGGCTCTGCCTGGCCTTTAGCCCTGCTGCACTAAGCCGCTTGCGATCTGCGGGGTTAGGAAAGTGCTGGCTGTGAAACAGGGCAGGCTGCAGGCAGAGCACCCAGCACGTGGCTTCGCTGCTCTCATTCCTGGTGCTGGACACCAGCTTGCAGCAAAGGCAGGATCCTCGTGGCTCGCTCTGCCTGTCCCTGGGGGCTGCCTGGGACAAAGAATCAGAAGTTTTTAATTCTTTTTTTACCCCACATTTCTTTTTCCCCACGGATTCCCACACATCAAACTGTTCCCCAGCAGCCCAGTGCCGTGTATAAAAGCAAGATCATCCCACTCGGGGTTATTTTTATTGGTTTTGAGAAATCCACTGGATCTGTTGTTGTGCTTTCTGTGTGGCAAACACCCTTTAACTCAAAATCTCTCATTTGGTTTGAAAATCTGGGGGACAGGCTGAAACAACCTGCTGCTCAGAGTGGGTGGCACTTGTTTGGAGGAGGAGAATAAGGGAACAGATGCATTTCTGCCTGGGGCAGGGAAAGACGAGCGATGCGAGTGGGCAGGTGGAGGCTGGAGACGACTCGTGGCCAAAGCCGCTTAGGTTTCTATTTGTGGAAAGTGCAGGGAAGCTTGCAGGTGCTGGAGACACCTACTCCGTGTTTGGGTTTGTCACCTCAGGTGGTGGTGAAGTGCCCGGGTGCCTCTTGCAGCTCCCAGCCAGAGCGGAGCTGGCAGCCAGGGCTTCCTCTCTGGTTTGACCCATTTACGCCCGATGCTTCAGGAGCTGCTCCGTCGATCCCTGCCCTCAG
>NW_010108243.1:0-222 GCF_000699245.1 Pterocles gutturalis | reverse complement strand
TTTTGGGAGCCTCTAATCAGATGTGATTTTCCCACAGTGGGATAAGCGGCGGCTTTGCAGCTCACTGGACTCAGGGGTACCCTGTGCTTGTCCCTCCTGATGGAAAATGATCCCACACCCGTGGTTGGAGGGGCGGGGGGAGGGGCCCTGCCTCTCTAATGCCCCAGTGCAGGAGTTCACGGGGCTAAAGGGAACATCTCCATCAGGGAATTAGTCCCTGGG
>NW_010108242.1:5039-6935 GCF_000699245.1 Pterocles gutturalis | reverse complement strand
TACTTGCAATGTCCTTTACCCAATTTATCTCCTGTTTTACAGGGGGAAAAGCAAAATTGCAAATAAATAATCAAAGATGACCCATCAGAGAGCTGGGAAGTGCCTTCAACGGGTCACAGCGGCAGGGAAGGGGGTCCCCAAATTCCCCTGAAACACTGAAGCAACCCACTGGAGCTAATTCCCACTGGAGCAACCAGCTCAGGTGCTTGAGAAGATACCATGAGCACCCTTCACCACCCGGGAATGAGGAAGAGGACGACAGCAATGACAGGACGCAGCGTCCCCGATGCTTGTCACCGCCACGCCAAGGCAGCACCTGGGGAGCCCTCAGCAGCGATGATACGGGCAGTTGAGCTATTTGCAGGGCTCAGCCCTCCTCCGTCCCCCAATTTTCCCCTCCATGCCCCAGCACAGCCCCTCGGCACGGCGAAAGGCTCAGCCCAGCAAAGTGCACAGCCCCTCGGCACGGCGAAAGGCTAAGCCCAGCAAAGCCCCATGAGCAAAATCTCTCCCTGACACAAGGCACAGCGCTGCAGCCCTCCCGGCAGGACTGTCCCATGCTGTCCCCGAGCCCCCCACTACATCCCAGCAGCATCCAGCCCCCAGCGTGACAGGCAGCTATAAAATCCAAGTGCCACAGCAGGGACGAAGTAACCATGAAACCCAACCAGGGGACACCATCGAGCAGCCTTCACCCAGTGCCTCGCAGCTCTCAGCAGGCTCTATTTTGCCCTCAACTGCTCCAATTCTGGTTCAACTGATCATATATGAAGCACCAAGCACCTGAAATACATGCCCTTAACATAGAGCATTGTCATTTCTTTACCAGCGTCATATAAAAGCACCAGTGGGCTGTTCCAGCAGAAGCGTCCAATTTCAGATATTGAAACCAAAATAGCCGAAAGGTATGAATTAGAGCCAGCCGGCGTGGGCAGCTCGGTTCCACCCGCCAGCAGATGAACGCTCAGCACCGCTTTTTAAAGCCAAACCAAAACAAGCCACTGCTAAAACCAACCAAATGCCCAGAGAGGTACAAGCCTAGATGAAAGGGATAAGGATTAGCACACCAAGTGTCTGAAATAAACCCATCGCACCTGCATTGGAGCAGGAGGTTTAAAATAAACCCACTCGATGCTGCCACAGGAGACAGGTCCGGGGGAGTGTTACCGCACCGGGGTGGAGCTGGAGCCGCACGTCGCTCCGCACCAGCTCGGCTTCCTCCGGAGAGCTCAGCAAGAAGAGGAAAACGCAACGCCCAGCACTGAGCTAGAGCTCAGAGCAAAAACTTCCCCTGTCCAAGCAGATCTGTCCAACGTTACGTTAAGGGACGGTGTCAGAGTGACCTCTGGGGTTCCCAGGACCACGCAGAGCCCCGTTCCCCCTCCCGCGAGCTCCAGCGATGTCCAAAGGGCAGCTCTGGGTGGTTTCCCCGCAGGTAGCACCCACACGGGATGCTCTGGCAGCTTTGCTTTTATCCAGAGAGTACCTGGCCGAAGGGTGAGCCACAAAACGACGCGGAAAGCAGAGCGGAGGGCAGCTGCTGGCAGCGTGATGAATCCATGGCTGGGGTGGGGTGATGCTCGCAGGGCGGGCAGGAAGGGGAGAGCCGGTTCCTCCAGCACGGCTTGCAGTGACAAATCAACCACCCACCACGACCTCGGCCGGGAGGTGCTGAAGCCACGGCCTCGTCACCCCAGGAGAGATCTGCAGGCACCTGCCACCCAAAAAAAGCGCTACAGCCCCAGCACCTTCCAGGGGCACCACGGCGCGGGAGGTGCAGCAGCACTGGAGCCCCACAGTTCCCGGTCCCGTCCCATCCCGTGGGATCAGCGGAGGCTGACTCAGGCAGAAACGTCCCCACGTCACCGCTGCGCTTCCTGTCGCACCTCTGGGAAC
>NW_010108242.1:4564-4832 GCF_000699245.1 Pterocles gutturalis | reverse complement strand
GGAAGCGGCCCCAGCACGTTTACATGAAGCTGTCAGGCTGCCGCGCTGATGCTGCCCAGGCACGGACAAACCACCCCACCCCAACCAGCTCCGCCAGCACTGGGAACATGATTCCCAGCAGCTGGGAGACTGGGCTGGAAGGACGTGCAGAGCCACTCAGTGCTTTCCAAAGCACGGGGCGATACAGAAACCCCTGTGCATCCCCAGGGCTGCAGAGCGGGGAGGGCACAGTCACCTGCGGCAGGCAGGACAGGTCCCAGGGGCCTGA
>NW_010108242.1:0-4545 GCF_000699245.1 Pterocles gutturalis | reverse complement strand
GGAGGGGGGCTGTGACACCAGCCAGCGTGCCCGTTGGACAAGCTTCCACACCAGCAGCATTTGTCGGGTACCTTCACCTCTTCCATGCAAACCCCCCAGCCAAGCTGCTGAGCAGCACCGCGCAGAGCCGCAGGGTGCCAGCTGTGCAGCGTCCTGCAGGATGTCACTGCACAAGGAGGAACAGGAGAGCTTTGTCGACATCCACCTCTCCTCTTAGGGTCCAGGCTCAGTCCCGTGGCAGAGCACCCACATCCCCACCAGGGTGCCGGGATGCCCCAGCAGCCAGCCCTCACCCACCCCAACACGCTCCGAGGGAAGTCCGACTGCATCGCTGGGAGAGACTCCTGGCTCGGAGCGCGTGGCAGGAGGGGTAATCTGTTTAGGCTGCCGGCAGACGGAATCAGCCTGTCTCGGGGGGGGGCGGGGAGGCTTGGCCAACTGAGCGGGAAGGGGGAAAAAAAAAATGGACCTCTGCAGCACAGCTTTAGCCTCTGCTCCCAACACCAAACACAGCGAGCCCCATGCACCGGGGAAGTGGTCCTAGGGCTTCCTGCAGCCCTGCGAGAAAATGATGTCCCCAGCCTGGCCCCGGCAGTGGGTGAAGCCACGGTAACTCCTGTCCCACCACTTTCATGGGTTCAGTCCCAATAGTCACCAAAGGAGCCTCTCTGAAAGCAGTGACAGCGGCACCCGCTGCTCCCTGCACCCACGGAACACAACAGGGTCCCAGCTCCCAGCCAGATCCACAGAGTGTGGCCCCAGCGTGGGGATAGTAACGTCATCGTCCCCTCTGCACCAACTCCTGAACCACTCAGGGCTCCCCAGAGGCAGGGACCCATTTCTAGCACAGCTCAAGGGGAAAGTCACTACAAAGGCTGCGGTTGCAACCTCAAAAGAGGAAATCTGGGCGGTTGCAGCTCCGCTCTGCTCTCGGTTTTGCACATCTTGGAGCCAGGGAGAACACCGCTGATGGGTGAGTCAGAGCAGCCATCACCTGGCAGGAATGGGGAAGGTGACACGGTGTTTGGGGAGGGAATGGGATGAAATACCCAAGCAAGCTTTCCTGCCCACAGCACAGCTTCTCAGAACTAAGAGATAGGCATCACGTAAAATTCTGCATGCTCCCAGCGGGATGCCCCATGGACCACTAGAGACCCGTGACCCCAGCTGGCAGGAGGCTCTGCAAACATCGCTGTGTACAAACCCACGCTCCGGCAGCCATCCCACGGGCTGGGGACGCAGCCCAGCCTCGGTGGTTAAACCGCATCCATCTCGGTTTCCCTGCCCACACAGTATTTCCCCTCCGCTGTCTGTCACTTGGCGATGCTGAGCGCGGCCAAGCCCCAGCGCGGGGGGCTGCTGTGCTGCCAGTGGGCATCCGCAACCGCTCCCAGCAAGAAAACCCTCTGCATCCCCCAGCTCTGCGTCTAGGCGGCTGCTCGCTGCCCCTGGGGTTGGTCCAAGCTCAACTTTCTCCAGCCTGAGACCCAGACAGCTCCTGGGGACATCCCTGGATGTGTGGTGACAGCCCCCTCCCCATCCACCTCCTGCTTTCCTGCAAAAATGCATCAGCACAGCACAGATTTGGGCACAAGCCGAAGCTGCAAATCGCCCAGGCCAGGCTTTCACCGACACATCTCACCGTGCACGAAGAGGCCAATGCCAGCTTGCCCCCGGGGCCCGTGGCGCACAGGGTGCTGCTGCCACAGGGCGGCTGGTGGGCACCGTGCACGGCACAGCCCTCCTGGCACCCCGGCAGCCCCGACCCAGCTGTCGGCAAAGCCCAAAGAAAGGAGCTGCCCGGGCAGTTTGCTGCGTGAGCGACCGACCGGGAGGAACAGGAAGGGGAAAGGTTGAATTCACCCTTCGTGCAAACAGCTGGGCTCCTTCTGCAAATACGCTGGCCGTGGCCCCAGGGCTGGGCTTGCACCCGAGCGCTGCCATCGCCTTGGGCAGTCGGAGCTGGGGGCGTAAAGCTGCAGCGTGCACGGGCAGTTTGTCAAGCAGCAGCAAAATGTTAAGTGGGAAGGAACAGGCTTTGCAATCCCAGCTCCCCCTCCTCGAGCAGCCCCACAGCCCGGCATGCTCCGCAGCGAGCAGGCGTATCGAACCGCCTCCCACATCGGGGCTTCTTCGGCGCCTGGTGCAGCTTCTCCCATCGCTCTGGAGTGCTGGAGAGCGGATTTATCGCTTCCTCGGGTGCCAGAGCAGATAAGGTGTGGCGCCATGCAAAAAAACCATCAGCAAATAAGTGTGCAAAGGGGACGGTTCTCTGACACCCAAAAGCAACAACACGTCCCTTCCCTTGGGCCACACCGAGGGTCAAGTGCACCCAACCTCACATCCCTCCTGCTCTCCAAGGGCGACATGCAGCCCATGGGGGACAGCCATTTTTTCCCTCCCCAGCTCCTCTGGCTGTGCCCCCCCGCCCCAGGTCCCTGCCCACTGCAGATAGCGACGGAGGCGGGTTTGACATTTGCAGAGAATCTCCCCCTGTTTGGTCCCAATAATTAGTCGAGTCCAGGCGGATTTTTGCAGCATGATACAAGCAGCTGGGAGCAGGGAATGCAAGCGCGGGGGCTGCTTTCCAGGAAACAGGGGGCTTCTCCTCATCCAAGGAGCAAGGGGTGGAGGAAAAAGCCTGCCTGGGACATGATCCCTCACCCTGCCACCCTTTGGACAATGCACAGAGCCAGGACAAGGTCCCAGTCCAGGCACCACAGCCCCATCGATGCAACGTCCCAGGCAAAGCCAAGCCTGCGACCCAACACCAACACTCTCCGGCCCCAGGGCTGCTGGCAGCCAGCTGCTCGGCATCCAGAGCAGTAGGAAGTGATAATGTCCAACGAAGGAGAGATGGAAATAACCATCCCCTTGCCACGGGGTAGGGGTGTCACGGGCTGGGGCAGGAGGAGGCAGTGGGAAAAGTCTGGGAGCTCCATTTTCTAAGTGGGTGGTCCTCTGGGCATCCATGCCATGGTCTCAAAAAAAAAAGGAAAAAAAAAAAAGACACTGGTAGCTGGAAAGACGTCCTCAAATTCCTCTATCTGTGCCAGTCCTCATGCCCCGAGAGAGCACACGCATGGAGAAAATTAAAAGCAACTGCTTCACGCTCTGCTCTTCTTCCAATTCAGGCCAAGCTTAATTTTGAGGTTAATTCCCAGCCTGTTCCTGTTGTGGGGGCTTCATCTTCCTTCCGAACCAAAGCCATGTGCACGCAGGCATGGCTCGGTCCAGGTCAGCCAGTGTGGAGAGTGGGGACCCCACGGAGACCCCCCCACAGCCCTGCAGAGACCTGGAGGGCTTCCTTGGGAGGAGGGTCCTGCCAGGTGGGCTGGCTGCTGGCTTTCTCCAGGAGATGGAGGAGGGTCCCCAGGTACCGTCCATCCTCCCAGGGCAGGCTCTGGGAAGCTGACCTCCAAGCAGGGTTTGCAGGAGGGTAAACGGGACCGTGCAGAGCTGGCGTGGGCATGGCTTGCCAGGAAAAGAGGGAATTCCCATGAAAAGGGAATTTCTCCCTCACCGGGAAAGGGGTAGCGCAAGGGCAAGTGGAGCAACCAGGACAGAGCCATCAACAGCACCACGTCTGCCGGGAGCCACGAGCCAGATCCTGCCACCGCACGGCTCCAAGCACCCACGCCGGGCTCGGGTTCACCCGCAGCAGCAGATTTTCCCAAGGAGGGAGCGGACGCGGTGACTGACCCAGCTTTTCCCATGCCATGCAGGCACCCCAGAAGGTCAAATACAGATGGGGGGGTGTCCAGGGCATGTCACCTCCCACCTGTAGCTCCGATGAGCAGTGGGACAGCACGAAGCCACCCCAAGTCACACCGAGCCCCGGGTGGCAGCGCAGCCACGCACAAAAACAACTCGTGAACGCAGCGCTCGCGGGATTAGGGACTTAGCGTCCGCGCAGCCCTTTGAAGTTGGAAGCGCTAAGTCCCAATTATTATTAGAGAGCTCCAGCTCGTTAATCCTGATGTTTGGGGCTGGATTCCCCCCTCCCAGCCCTGCTCCCAAATCACTTCCCAAGTACAACGGGAATCCACTACTGTCCCTAAATATTTGTGAAACTTTTGCAAACACGCTCCAGTCTCCGCGCCGAGCGGCTCCAGCACCCCGGGAAGCAGAAGGGGCAGCTCCTAACAGCCACACAGGTATTTTTATGTAATAAAAATCCAAAAAAAGACACGAGTGCGTAAGTGTGAAGTACCTTCACCTTTCCTGCAAGCCAAGTAGAAAGGTCAGATGACTCAAAAGGACTTTTCTAGCCTGACTCTAGGTAATCACCGACACGATCCCTGTCCGTGGGGTGAGCCGAGCAGAGCCCCCCTACCCAAACCAAGCTTTAAAAAAAAATAAAAACAAACAAAAAAAAACATTAAAAAGGCAAAAAAAAAAAAAGCACTGCTGTTAAATGAACCGTTATTCCTGGGTGTGCTTCGGAGAGAGCACACCCCCACATCCAGCCATGCTCCTCGCTGCAGCACGGAGCCTCCTCCGACACGGGGCACAAATTTGGAGGGGAGGTGGGCAGGGCAGCGG
>NW_010108241.1:0-5411 GCF_000699245.1 Pterocles gutturalis | reverse complement strand
GTTAGCATTCAAGGAGTGCTTCTTCCAGGCTCAAAATTGGATCATCCCAAAGAGTAGGAAGTCGAGAAAGGGTGCCAGGAGACCTGGTTAAACAGGGATCTGCTGGGCAAACTCAAGTGCAAGGGGAGAGTCTATAGACCATGGAAGGAGGGACTGGCCACTTGGGAGAAATATAAGAATGTTGTCAGAGGGTGTAGGGAGACAACTAGGAAAGCTAAGGCCTCCTTAGAATTAAACCTTGCTAGAGGGGTCAAGGATAATAGAAAGGGCTTCTTCAAATACATTGCAGATAAGGCTAACACTAGAGGCAATGCAGGCCCACTGATCAATGAGGTGGGTGCTCTGGTGACAGATGATACAGAGAAGGCAGAGTTACTGAATGCCTTCTTTGTTTCTGTCTATACTGCCGGAGGACGTCCTGAGGAGCCCCGTACCCCTGAGGCCCCAGAGGAAGTCAGGAAAAATGAGGAGTTTGCCTTGGTAGATGAAGACTGGGTTAAGGACCAATTAAGTAATCTAGACACCCGTAAATCCATGGGTCCTGACGGGATGCACCCGCAGGTGCTGAGGGAGATGGCAGAAGTCATTGCTAGGCCACTCTCCATCATCTTTGGTAAGTCATTACGAAATCACTAGTTATCACTAGATCTGTTGAACAGCCCTGTCGGTACAGTGTATACAGGTTTTATTGGCAAGTATCATACCCCAGTGGACTTCTGAATTAAAGCACTTGACAGGAGGAGTTACGGCAGGCTCTGGCAAATTATTTAGTGTTATAGTGTATTATTATTTACTTAGCTTCAAGCAAAATCAGACCCTCACATAAGTAGCTCACACCAGCCCAGAGCAGCAGTTAGCTCCTCCATACACCAGTGTTGTCCCGGGAGAGAGCACAGATTGAAAGGGGAGCACAGAGGGGATAGAGGTTCATGAGCTTAAAGTTTTCAGCAGCTAAGATTATGGTACATGGGGACCCACAGCATTCTTTTTCTAGTCAGAGTTTCATATGTCTTATTTTTTCTGGTTTCACCAGCAGCTGCTGTTGATGTTACCTAGCTGTGGACTTTGGGGGGGTGTTTGGGGCTTTTTGTGGAAGCTTTTGACTGCATTTAATCTTTTGTGTAAGCAGGAAGTGTACCTCCATGAGACTCAAATGAGAAAATAACAAAAGAGAACAAAATTTCATTTGACTCTCAAATGTTAAAGGCAGCAGTTGAATATCACAATTACAGGTTGGATTGCGAATCATCTTTCTAACGAAGAGATCTTAAGTACCTACATATTAAAGTATATTTTCATAAACTAGAAACTTTCACTGAGCAGACTGATTTTCCCTGACCAAAACCATGTTCTTGAGTGTTTTTTGCCTACATATGGAAGAGGAAAAATCTCTCACCACGTATCTTATGCCAATTGTAAATTACTTGGAAATAGATGCATAAACTTTCTGAGGTAAACATTTCTCAAAAATGATTGTACAGTAGCTATTCATTTCTGTTCAGGCTAGGAAAGCTGAATGTTTCTTGTCAGAAGTATAGTTTAGTCTAATAAATTAACCAGTTTACAAAAAAAAAAAAAAAAAAAGAATTACTGTAGCAGAGGATGCATACTTAACTACATTTCTGGTTTATCAAAGATCAGGTGAAAGATAAGTAATTGAAATAAAAAGAAGCAATACAGAAAACTTCCATAAAACTATGACTAGTGACATATGGCTTAATATTTTTGTAGAAGCAGCATATAGTATTGGATAATCTGGAGATGTGAAACAGGGTGTGTGCTTCAGAGCTCCAAGACATCTTGTTTCTGCAGGATCAGTGCAATGTTCTTACCACTACAGTGTCAGCGTAAGAGCAAAATTAGATCTGAATGAGTTACTTGACCTCGAGTGTGACAGTACCAGTGGGGAGCTACAGATCCCTTAGTGAGCTTAGAAAAGGCACACTAAACCACAAATGTGACTTCTTGTCAATTCAAATGCATTCTCACTGACTTCCAGTATTTTCTTTTGCTTATATATATATATATTTTTTATTCTGCTATGGTGAAGATGTGTAGGAGTGCATTCTGGGCAGCGATAGTTAGAAATAAACTGAGCACACATGATAGCTGCTGCTTCTCTGTGATCATTATATAGTTGATGAACAGCAATCTGCTGCTCCATGAGGCAGCAGTGTTGCCCCAAAAGTGGAATCATTTACCCAGTGTGTGAGCAGTTCACAGGTCTTTGCCTTTCTCTGTAGCTGACTGCAAAAGAGCCCAGCTGAGCAGAGTGTGTAGTGTTGAGGAGGTGTGCCGAATGGTGTAAGAGCTGAGAGAAAATTTGGCATTGGGTTGTGTTACCTAGAAGTAGGTTTCGTGGAAGGACCATGAGGTTTAAGAAGAAGAAATGAGGAAAGTGGTTGTTAAGCAAATGAAGAGTAAGGTTTATAGCCGCACAGAAGAGCACCTTTGGTCATTGCTGCATGGTCTGTACAGACCCCACATTTCAAACTGCTTTTTTTACCCAGTGTCTGTTGTTTTAAACTTCAGCAGCACAAAATGAAGTTGAATGCTAATTTCTGGCAAGTCAAAATATTTCATGGGTAAATTCAAAATAGCTTAAGTTGTCCCTGATATAGATATGCAATCTATTGCATAGATTGTACTAAATACAATTATGTCACACTAAGTTTCAAACTAGAAGAAATTGCTTCTATTGATGCAACTCAACAACTACCTTTCCAATTAAAATATTTAAATTTTAAGGTCTTCAAGTAGTACTAACTGAACAAAAGAGAGCAGAGAAGTCAGAATTGAGTCAAAACTGAAGGATTTCTGATGTTGTGCTACTGGTTGCATGCAGTGTTTTGTTTACTCTTCCAGATAAAACAAGGGCATGTCAAAACATGTGAACAGATAAGAGAAGGCAAAGAAGACTAGTGCTGATTCCTTCCAAGAAGTGCAGGAAAATCCAGGTCCCAGTTTAATGATGCCATAATGATGACATAAATTACTAAGGGAAAAGGCAATATTTATGAAGGAGAACATTCAATAATCACAGAAGTAGGTGTAGTGCATTATGGTTTGGGCTTTCTTTTAATGGTAAATTTCTATGTAAGGGACTAAAAGTTGGTCAAGAATAAATCTGTTTTCTAGCAAGTCTCTAATACTTGGCTTGCTGTAATATAATCCTCTCTTACAAATTGACTTGATTTACTTTATGTTATCTGCATTAGCACTGATGTTAGTTGCGGTCTGTAATGTGGTTTGCTAGATCTTGGAAGGCATAATGATGTTACTTTGTCTCTCTGATCTGTTTCCTCAGATCAGAGGAAAGCTAATATGCTTGAAAATTTGTCTATTTATACCAGATAAGGAATCTGAGGTCAGTCATTTATCTAGTATATCAATACAACTTTATCTAGTATCTCATTGGTAATCTCAGCTGCTGGATCCCATAAATTCACTTGCCTGTACAAGCATTGCATAGTAAATAAAACAAGTTTGATTCTACTAAGGTTTTCATTTGCTCTGTAACCTGCTTACATTTAATATGAGATTTCTATGGGAATATTACAGTGGGTTTTTTAAAGTGCTTTTTCTGTGGCAGACTTGTGGGCTAGTACAACCGTTGAAACTTTATGATGCACTAAATGGAGCATGGCAAGAAATTGGTCGATTTTGTCACTTCACCTCATTTTGAGAGCTGAAAATGAATTATTCAAGCAAGGAGATAGGACAGACTTTGCAGCAGTGCTGATTAACACCCATTCTGGATGTTTGCCTTGTTTTTCCATCACATGTGAACGCTGCATTAATCAGCACTAATGCACAAGCTAATGTTTCTTATTACAATTTCACATTGTTCTTTCTCTTGATAATAATAGAATTTAAGAGCTTCTTCCACTACTAGTTATTGGTGAGGGAAATGTTATATTCTTATTTCCAAGATGTGCAATGATAAAAATGCATTCAAAACCAAATGTTATTTGGTAGAGGTTTTTTAGGAATTTCCTTCTTCTCTTACTAATTATAGATCTAAAGCACTTTCATGGAATTAATACATTTGCAGTTTGAATTTTCTTTTTCTTTTTGCATTGAGAGACTCATACAGCCTTGCATTGAGGCGTAGCTAATATTAATTTGCTTCTGGGACATCAGCTCCTGCTGCATCATAGCAAAAATTCCTGCTAGAAGAGTTCTAGATTGCCTTGATGGGTGCAGCTACATTAGTGTCTCAGTTTGGATCAGGAGTTTGCTTTTGAGTTAGGTTTTTTTTCTGGTATCTGGCTTGCCAGTTTTGATTTGCTTTGTGCAGTTGTGATTAGGGAGAGAAAACTAGATTACTTTTGGATCAAAATGAACTGGACAATGCACTCTTGAAGCATACCTGATCGTGCTCGGCTGACTAGGGTGCACTCAGTTTGTGTGACCAGGCTAGAGGTGGTTTTACCATGCCCTGCTCTCAGCACTGCTCTGCAAATCTGCTCCCATTGTTTTGCATCACTTGCTCATGTTGACGTAGCCTGTGCTCCTCTGACTAGGCGGTGAGGTCTACCTGGATCTACCTGTACAGGATCTACCTGTACATTTCAAAAACATTAAAAGAGATTATAAGCTCTATGTTAAGATTTTACTTAAACACTGAATAAACTTGTGAGTTTTTCAAACAGGGAAATCCAGATCTGGGTAAAACAGAATAAATTAAAATCAAACCCTTCAGCAAACAAATCTCTTCCTGTTTGCTGTTTCCTTTTAGGGAAAATCCTTTACTTCAGCTTCATTTTCAGTTCCGTAACTATTGTTGTCCTAAAAGTGAGATCATTTACCCGGTGTGCGAAATGCCAATATACACACAGAGTTAAGGTATTTTATTTATTTGCTGCTTTACTAGATAGGGTGCTAGGTGGCAGCTACACAAAGGCAGCATACATTCATTCTTTATGCATCCGATTATATACATTTCAGAGTACAAAAAAATTACTTCTCATTGGTCAAAAGCTGCTAAGTGATCTTATTGATTAATACTTTATCTTCTGTTGGTCAAATTGTCCTTAGTTGCTATGTAAATCAGCACACACGCTCTGTGAGGGTGTAGGGGCATGAGTCTTTTTGGTCCTGAATCAAGTTGGTGGTCACAATCTCCCATCTTTACCTTTGCCCTGGTTATCCCAGAGAACTGCTGACCTCCTGCCTCTTTTAGTTGTTATCCAACTTCCTGTGATATCCCTCTTTGTCGGTCTTCTACCTCACCTTCAAGGTTAATGTGGTTAGCAAAGAATTGGTTGCTAGTACAAAACCTCATTGTTAGATTCTATTTTGTAAGTAACTTTTGCCTAATTCTATTTTGCAGGCTGACTAGAGTGGAAAATGCCATCCTTGCTATACATCATTTTCAGTAGTGTATAAAAAAATAATAAATAAATAAA
>NW_010108240.1:0-19949 GCF_000699245.1 Pterocles gutturalis | reverse complement strand
TCTGTGATTCTGTGATTCTGTGAAATGGGAACAATGTTGTGAGACATGGCTGATCTCTCCATTTTGTTAGAAGTCTCTGAGCTGAACCAGGGTCCATCATGCTTTTTATTTTCTCTGTATTCGGGAATTCAGAAATCTGCCTTCTTTTCTGCATGTGACAGAGCCTATGTGGTTGGTTGGCCCCAGCCAGCAGCTAAGCACTACAGAGCCACTCACTCACTCCCCACCTTCAAAGGGATGGGGGACAGAATAGAAAGAGGGAAAGTCAGATAACTCATGGGTCAAGATAAAGACAGTTTAATAAGTGAAGTAAAGAGAAAGGGGGAAAAACCAAAAAACAAAACCAAGTGATGGACTCACCACCTCCTACAAGCAGACTGATGCTCATCTAGTCTCTAGGCAAGAGAGAAAAAGAAAAACCCTTCCCTCAGTTGTATTGCTGAGCATGATATCATATGGTGTGGGATATCCCTTTGGTGAGCTGAAACCAGCTGTCCTGGCTGTGTCCCCTCCCAGTGTCTTGTGCACCTCCAGTCTACTCACTGGAGTGGCAGAGTGGGAAAAATAGAGCCTTGACTGCCCATCAATAGCCAAAACATTGGTGTGTTATCGATACTGGTTTAGTCACAAATGGAAAAGGTCACTATGAAGAAAGCTAGCTCCATCCCAGTCAGACCCAGTACAGCCTCCAAAGGTGTGATGAAGAACGAGTCATCTGAAACCTTCTGCCAGATACCTGTATACCATGCATGGCCTCATTTATGCACGATTGAAAACTTGCTCTGGAGAGTCTTTTTCCTCCCAAGAAAATGTGTCTGGTTGTTAAAGAAGTTGCCCGTAGGTTTTCTTTACTAACCAAGATAACTTTTCTATGGATAATTTTTGGTTAAGGTAGAAAACCAGCAGGAAAATAAATTGGAATTTAGGGTAGCCCTGAAAATCCTTTCTCACTTCATGCCTCTTCCTCTTTACATTTGCCAAACTGCCTTAGCCTTGGCAGTGCTCAGTAGCACATCTACATCCTCCTGAAATGCAGAAGGAAATCCTCCCGCTTCTAAATCGTCAGTGGCAACCTCGTGTATAACAGGCCTAGTGTATCACACAGGCTGCAAGTGTCACTTGCAGAAATCAGTCAAAACAAAAGGAAAAACTAACCTTGCCAAACGGCAAGAAACTCACTCCCTATTTAATAGCTCAGAAGTGAAAACATGGACGCAAAATTTAAGAGCCCCAGTTTAAATGCCCTCCAAAAGTTACAGAAAATAGGCATGTTGCTTCTCCCAGGAGCATACTGAGGCCTCTGTTGTGTTCCTCACACCACCTTCTGAAACTATGTAAAAACTGTGTGCAAAAGCATGTGTGATTTATTAAGCCAAACTCAGAGAACACAATCGGCATGCTCCATAGGAAAGGTTGGGCTCACAAGCAAGTCACTCTGCTGTCCAGGTTCTTCTCCCACTGCTAATCCTGTGCCTTTTACAGGCTCTGAACAGTCCCTGGGAAACTCCTCTTCCCTGCCTCAAGAAAGAATGAACCTTCGCTCATGTATTCCTTACAGGAAGTTCTCTTCCTTGGACAGGAAGACTGAAATACCTATTTTACAATAAGATTGGGTTTTATCAATCAGGAATAAATTCAGGTTGGTCTTTAAATACTTCTTAAAACTGTGGCTGAAGATGCTCCAACTAGATCTAGTCAGGTTCATGCTGATTCCCTCTCAGTGTTTGGCTAATAAACTGGCTGCTCTGATTCACCTTTCTGAAGCATACAGAAAACCTAGATATCTAGTCAAACAGCTAACCCTAAAGCACTGTTTTGACTTTTTTCTGGACTAAAGTTGCTTTCTGTAATCTGTGCCTGCGCATGCTGAATCAGCAATATTTTACATAAGTGAAGATTTTTCTTCCAGCATGAGAAGCACATGTAAAAGACCCTGCTGTAGGTACACGTTTTTTAAAAATATGCAGGCTAAAATGTTTTCTGCATTCCTCTTGCAATGCTCAGACAGCAAGACTGTGAGATGTAAATTGAGGGGGAAAAAAAAATCTTAATGAAAAACCCATGGTAAAACAGTAAGCAATTGTTAATGAGATATCAGAACATTCTTTTCCCTGTATGTGACAGGGCATCTGGATATGCTAGTTAACTACTTAACAGATACAAATATTTTAGAACAAAAAAACTTTACAATTTTTTTTTTTTCACTTACAACATTTTGTCATATGATGGTTTGTGAATGCTTGACTTTGGATGTCATACATGGTTTACGGTAATGTAACACCATGAACCATAGTAGAGATACTCCTGATTTACACTGATACAAGCCCTGTGTATGCAAACAGTAAGTTATTTTGCATTGCAAAGTCTGTTCACTTTTCACTGAAAACATGTATATGTTATTATGTCAATTATTATTTATGAGATTTTGTTTTAAATTGATACAAAAGTTCAGCAGTCTACTTTGGATCTCTAGGCACTGAAACAGGAAATATACTTTCAACAGGAAATGTGTTTAAAACAGATATGTGAACTTACACAAGCATGCTTTAAAGCATTTCAGAAAGTTTTAGTATGATTCACAGGACAAACAGAAGTAAAGAGAAGCCACTGAAATAAATCAGGTACAGCATACTAGGAAAAATTGACAGGTTTGTTTTTTTTTTTAATACCAGTCAAGATTTTTGAAATTAAATCCCATTAAAACCAGAAAAAGCTAACAAAAATTTTAAAGAATATTGCCTATCTAGACGATAAAATACCTTTTCCTAGCCCCAGGTTTGTTATATTAAAACTAGGTCTTTTTCACTTTGCAGTCAGGCTGGTACATTTAGGAATACACAGGAAATAACTTTACTCATCTGGATGTGGTGGTGTCTAATTTCCTTTATCATGTTGTATTTAAACAATTTGTTGATTTTTCTTTCCCCTAGTCATCAAGAAGTTATTTTTAAAATGTATTTAATCAAATTTGGTAACATTTTAATTCTAAATTATTAAGTTTTAAAACCAAATGCTGAACATTTCTAATAAATATTGAAAATTAACTGAAGTTATTTTTTTAATGATCAATATATTACAATACATTGATTTCTAAGCAACTAAAGGAACCTAAGGAAATTATTTCATCATTAACCTGGCAATCTTATTAGGATGAATCATTCCAATATAAAGACGCAGACTGAGATTGCTTTGTCTGCTAAAATGGTGCAAAATTAATGACTCTGTGGTGGAGACAACCTCTGTCCAAAGCATACATACGCTGCCCTGTGAAAATGAGGTAAAAGGGAGTAAGAAGGAATTTGGAAATGCTTCAAAGCCTTTGCTGGTTTAAAGCCTCTGTTAGAACCACAAAGAAACATATCGCCATGTATTTTCACACAAGTCAGGCTCTCACAGCCTACAGTGCCTGAAGGGCTGAGTCAGCATGACTGACAGAAAAATGTTATACGACAAAGAAATTATGGTAATGCCATGCAAATGCACTGGAAAATAAACACAAACACAGGAGTTCTGTATACCTGGATTTAGTTTCATCTTCCAGACCTAAGGTTCAGTCTATTTCACTAACCTATGTAAAGTGTCTTTCTGGAACAATTTCTACTTTTACAGCAAATGGGACAATGGATAATGTACGTACTAAAGCTTCTTTTGATCTATGGGCAGTGGTATGTCATCATTCCTATGGGACATGCCCACTAATATCCTGAATTATTATTATAGTGGTCTGTTCTGAAGTGTAAGTAGGATTACTCATGTGCTGATACTCTCGATCACTCCAAGGGGATCATGAAATCATTCTGTCTCGGATATATAACTGAAGATGATTTTGCCAAAGGGAAGAAAGGAGAGCAGAACGCAAATACAGATACAGACTACACATCTCAAAAACACCAGCTGCTGATAAGCAATCTATCTTTTTTCTTTGAGACAGGTCCCATATATGCTTATACCTCAAATGAGGTATGACAAGCATGCAGTCCTTTCCCAAACGCAAATAAAAAAGTGTAGAATGCAGTTTGGGAGATGGTATATGGCCCTTACTCATAGTAAACACAAAAAGAGTTCTTTGCTGCAAGGACTTGATTCCCTCACTCCGCAGAGCAGCTAAGGAGAAATCATAGTCTCCCAGCATGTGCAAGGCAACACTAGCGTAAACAAAACCACACATTGCTATCTACTTTAAAGATTGAGTTCTGATTGTGATTAATGGGAGCTGGGAGTTAATAACCAGGGCAAGGGTACTGTGGAAGAGAAATATCTACCATTCATCTCTACTTGCTCTATTTGAGCATCAACGTTACAGCACTTGATAAAAAGCTTATGTTAGCATTAATAAAAACAATAAACATAATGATACCTAACTTCTCATCTCTACCAGGATAACAATGGAAGACTAAGAAGGTGACCATCACCATCAGTGTCTTGCTCTATGTGATATATGACCAAGTTTCATTCCTCAGATTCTCCTACTACAACTATTTAATGGCTCAGGTAATGTTTATATTTGTCAGCAATAAGGTTTCAGAAAAAGGCACTGTACTGGTTGACAACTACTAAGTGAAGAAGGTTGAAGCGTGGGAATTTCATCAACTTTGTAACAACTGCAATGTATGAACAACATATGAAACCGTATAGCTTGCGGTTTTTAGAATTTTAGTTTACAACAAAAGCTTTACATTTCAGAGGAACTTAAGTTTGACGTAAATTTTGACTCATTTCACTGTGTTTAGTTGTGAAATTCTGTTTAGTACAAGCCCAGAGAGCTACAGGACATTTGTACTCATTCATCTAAATGTTATGCATTTCTATCTCTTTTTAAGTTTATCCTCTGACAAATATGAACACTAGAAAGTAAATATGTAGAAACCTGAAATGTATACTCTTGTAATTTAAGATAAGTTTGTACTGAAGAGGCATTAGATAGTTGGGGATTCTCTTGACTCAGATTACATAAGGTTTCCATTTGTGGAATTTATAGAGAATCGAAATTTACTAATAAGGATCATGGTATTCAGACGATTTGTAATCCATGTGACAGAAAAAGCAGGTGTGAATGTGAACAGCAAAGCATACTACTCAAAAGAAGATGCGCTACTAAAGCAGTGTGTCACAGGAAAACTTTCCATATTCTGAACCTTAGGAACAAAGGAGAAAAAATTAATTTGTTTTTTATGCCATGATTCAATTCCTCTCACCCATAGTGCAGAGAAAACAGGTTTTACTAATCTGTTTTGGGATTACACATTAACGCAGGAAATGCCTATTGAAAGCCATTTAACCTTTCTCATGGCAAGAGAGAGCCATCAAGTATGTACCATCAAAGGCTTATCCAGTTATTTCTAAAAGACTGCAGTGATTTTCCACAATCAATGACATGACCTTCCTAAAATTTAGCTCTGAAAAGAAAAAGGGAAGAATCAAAAAGCCACTCTGGCGTGCCTAGTTTCACCAACGGTTCATGCAACCCTCTCTTAGCGCTTGGGTCGTTGCTGCCCTCACGTGGCTGGTAGATATGAGTCCTCTCAAGGTACAAGGGACCCTGGTGTGTTCAAACTTTGGACAAGTACACTTTTGTTACAGCGCATTCAAACTTTCCGGTATCGGATGTGGTTAAATTACACTTAGAAATAGTAAGTAATCCTTAAGAAACAAATCATAGCAGGTAGTATTAGGGATTTCTATTTGACTTCTTATTTCTAATTTGAGATAAATATTTCCTTGATATAACATGCATGCCTGCTTATTTCTTCATGTGTTTTCATCATAAAAATAATCTTGGATGTTGTCAATTAATCCTGAAGTCGTAAGGTTAATTGTTACTGCCAGTAACAAAAATGTCTTATGTCATTAAGAAATTAGATCTAAGAATGACAGTGTAACTACCATAGTATTTCTTTTTCTTTCTCTCTCTTTCTTTTTAATATTAATAGATCACAGAAACAAAGGCTGAAATACAGATTACCTTACTGTCAACACTGAAATTCCCATGAACTCTAGAAGGGTCAAGTTGTTTTAATTCAGTCTGAAATTTAAAAAGAATTAATACAACCAATGTTAAATTCCATATAAGTACAATTTCTTAACCTGTTCATTCTGCAGCGCACTCATATTTCATTAAGTACTTGCTATGCAGTATGCAAAAGCAATCCACTGACTCACACCAGTTCCCTCTGTTCTTCCCAACAAAGCAAAGTTTTGCCAGCATTAGTTCTTGTTGTAGGCAGTTATTTACTTACTTGCCTTGAGCTTTTCAAATATTATTATGGAAAAATACTATTATTCAGAAAATCTGAAAATATTTTAAAAGCATATTATCAGGATGTATGGGCTTTAGCTCAGTTGTATAATCTATAGTGATATGCTAGCATCAGAGATAATGGTTCTTTATGTAATGAAGTCACTTCACCCTGCCCAAAACTTGACAGAAACAAGAATTAAATGGTTTGGCAATCGAATACTAGCTAAGGAGAAATCAACAGGCTCCGAGATCTTCTCGTCAGTATCACTGAATGCAAAGAGAGGCTTGAATCCTACCGAAACAACACTGTGCGATGAATATTAACGCTGTGGAGGGCTCTGTGCACTTCACAAACACAAAGTACAGCAAGTACCTGACAACGGCTCTCCACAGTTCCTGTACTTAGCTCCTGCTAAGTGCTCGCAACTTTAATAAGAGCAGTGACAGAATTCAGCAATACTAAAGTACTGATCGCTCCAAGTCAACAGGAGTTGTGAAACCGCACTTACGAGTTGAATTTAACTGTATGATTGTCAAAGAGGCCTCAATGAGGAAGAAATTTCTTAATCATGATAAAAGAATAAGCCTCTGTAACACTGCAGGAGGCAAGGTATGGTTCCTGCAAAGCCTGTTGCATGTCAGGCAACATTTACACATCGTTTTACAGAAGTTTCAAAACTTGCCTCTAGTGCTGATTTCTTGTTAGGGTAAAACTTAATGCCCACAGTGGGAGCAGTCTCTTTGAAAAGTCTGTGCAATTGTGCACATAAATGAAGCAGGCAAGAAACACATCAACTCCTAACAGCAGCTTTTCTCGCTTCCCACTTGACAGCCTCTGGACCAGAACTTGCTGCACCTGGGTCCCAATATAGTTGGAATTAGGCAGCCCAAAGGATCCAGGAATTTGAAGTTTCCAGTATCCTTGGGTACATATTCATTTTTGGAAACAGAGCACACCGTGATGTTTTCAGAATAGTTGCATAAATTTGTTTCATAAAATGAAATCAGACATTAAAATATAAACATTTCTCACAGAACAGAAATTGTGAGCTTTGACTAGCACTTCTTTATGCCAAACTTGCTTTTCAAAATGTTGAGACAACCCTCACTGACATCCGTTTATTCCAGTAATAATGCAGAAAAATATTTTTAGGTTTGCTTATGAATTTTTGATTAAACATGATTCATTATTATTTAATAATGACAGAAAGCAAAATCGTTTAGGTGTCTGATCTTTTTTTTGCTTTTACTACTCATGACACATGATCTAATTTAGTTGCAATGACAAGAGCATTTTCAGTTAGAATAGATTTTCTATTCAGACATAGAGAACACAGACTTTTAGTTATAAACAATAATGCGATTGATGGACAGCCCTACAGCCCTCATAATGCTTCATCCTGGATACAAGGAGCTTTCCAGGGTTATGTTAGGAGTCCTATGGGCAACTTTTATTAATTTGGAAAAGAGCAAAACATTTGATTTTACGAGGAGTTGAGCAGGAGGGTATTTTACAGATATATCCTCTATACATTCAGCCTCTCTCTCTCCTCCTGCCCGCTCTTTCACTATTTTGTTGTTCTGAGAGGTTTTTTGGTGGCAGTTTCCCCAAGAATATTTCATAAGATTAATGACTCAATATGTGAAGACATTTAAAATGTCCTTAAATCATTATTTTGTTATGCTGAAATAATGGTGTTTATTGAGTTCTGTGGAATGGACATAGACACTGTTAAAATTCTGTGTGTTCTTCAGTGTGTTAACACAGGAAAATTGAATTGCATCATAACTCCTACTAAAGAAATATGCATATGAAAAAGTTCCAAGATAAATAATTAAAATATTTACATTAATAATATTGCCAGTATATTATAATAATTTTAAATGAGCAACTTTATTTCATTTAGCTTGCATCTTAAAGCTTTGTATTTTATAAAAAGATCTAAAACAGCGGTGTGCCACTGCTGAGTATTTTTTCACTGTTGCTTGAAAAGCAACAAGGAAAGCTGTCCACTGATTTTGAATACAAGCAGAAATTTTAATACAGAGAATGTTGACAACTACTTTCAAAATTCATTGCAACGTCACCGACACTATTTCATTTATCTTTTCCACAAACATGTCGGAGAAATGAGACAGGCTGAGGTTTTCCGTAGTTTCAGTGAACACAAAGGTTTTTGCTAGGAACCTGGTGAACTGAAAAATGGCCGTAGGGTTTGGATCCCATTATCAGGATGATATTTAGATAGATGGTTTTTGTTCCTGTCTCGATCTCAGGAGTTACACAAGTCTGGATTTTGAACAGATTACAGGTGGATGTTCAATGAATTATGTTAAAAACTATAAGCCCTTTTTCATCTTGGTGAGCAATTACATGACAAGTACTACTAAAGCTGTGCAAATGTATTTTTAACTTTTAATTTAAGGCTGATTTTGTAGACCCGTCAGTTCTGAAGACAGTTGTGCCAAGATTTCAGCAATCAATATGTAAAATTTTACATTATGGATGCATTTTAAATTTTACCTGTGACCTTTCAAAGATCCTAGCATTGCACTTTGTCTTCACTACTATTAATATTCAGAGATAAATGAGGGGTTTTGTTGAACAACTCAAAATACATTTATCCCCAGAATTTCCTTAATCTCAATTACCGTTTTCATGTGGTTTTCTTAAACTGCTTCATTTGCATTCCTACTACGTAATTGTCAAGTAAGTGAAAGGATTCAGTGATTCCATTCTTGTCTTTTTAAGATGTTTTTTCTCTTTTTTTAGTTCTGTGATATCCATTAGGAATACAGGAAAATAAACACAAACAGCTACATAAAACAGAACTAAGGGAAACACCACACTAAGAGACAAAACTTATTTCCGTAAAAATTTATGAGAAACTCCACCAGGTGCAAACATGCTAGTTCCAAGTTTGCTAAGTTCAACCACACAGTCCCTTAAGGTTACTTACTATGCAACATATTTTCTATACTAGACATTAATAAAAACATTCATTCTCTGGGACCTCATTGGCAAAACTAACTGCAGAGTACTCAGAATTTGAAAGTCAGGATGGTAACTCCTGTAACTTGTCCTGGATTTTTTCTTACTGTGAACAGAAGAAGGATCTAGCCTAAGTGGTTTTGATGTATTTTAAGGTCTAAAAATAAAACCCAAAAATTATTATCCAACAGTTCTTGTAAAGCACAACATGGCATCAGCTGCCCATATGGAATTTTGTAGATACGCATGAGATTTGTTTGAGTGTTCTCTGCACTAGCCAAAAGCTGTGAGAATGTAATTTGTTTTGGCTAATTATGGATCTGAGCTTAAAAACATTGTCTAAGAATTTATCTGGAAACCAATGAGACGTCAGTGGACTTATCAGTGCATAGGTTTTATGTACTTTCTAAAAGGACCTGAGGATACTAAGCAGGTATATCCTTCCTCAGCTCCCATTTCCAGATGGGTTGTTTTGTGTAGCTGCAAATAATATGTATCAATAGCCCACGGTGACAAAGGCAGAGATGGCTGCTGCTGGTCCATGCTACTATAATAATATCTCTAAATAATGATTTGTAAGAGCAAAGAATAAAAGCTTTTGTAAAACTTTCATTTCATCTTGATTTTGTAAAGCACTTTCAGATGAACATTTTGGGTACATCAATAATCTGTTCAATTCTCCAGGCCAAAATCATGTCGGTAAAGATATGAATTTGTCCATACTGAAATGAGGCCATGAATGGATGTCCAACACCAGATGAAAATGAGCTTTCCCACACTCTCACAAAGCTTAAATGCTTTCTGTTTACCTTACTGATAAATTTGGCCTTGAAACTACTCCATTTTAGAAGTCCCACTGGCTATACTGTGAGACTATGCACAATGGACTGACAGTCACTGGTTACATAGGGGGAAGACAAGTTTTTGATACATTTTAGCATGTTAGAGAGGTTCTCCTGCTGCCTGTTTTAACATGAAGGACAGGGAACTATAAGGATTAACAGCCTGAACTGAAATACAGGCAGAAAGAATCCAGTTATATAAACCAGATGGAGTTACCACCATTGTACAAGCAATTACAAATGACTCTATATCTTTTGCATCAGAAATGACTGTGTGTAAAGAAACAAGAATATTTTATTTGCTTTGCCATGGTAGATACTTAAAAATTATAATAGAACTGTTATGGATATATGTTATAAAACTATCTTCATATAAGTATTTCTATCTTTTTCTCCTTCTTTAACAACAACGGTTTCATTCTCCACCTTAGAAATTAACGAATCCCTGAGAAAGCTCTTTCTCAGTGGAAAACAAGCTCATCAATATGCCAGAATGAGTGTCTAAAAGAATAATGACTTGCAGCCTTTAAAAGCATACAAGAGAAGCTGGCTTAAGAAAAAAAGAAAAAAAAAAAAAGGTATTTAATTACACACACTGCTTTCTTTCCTCTTTGGTTCTAGTTTCTCTGGATGATTTAGTCTCCTTCTCTACTCAGATATAAGACAGGATCCTCCAGTGAGTAATGCAGCCTCATCTTAGGCCAGCTGTCTTAACTGATTATAGAGGGAATCTGGAGTGAGTAGGCAGCTAGCACAGGTGTCACAGTTCAGTATTTAAATACAAACAGAATAATTCTAGATTTCTGGGGGTATTTGCAAAGGTCCATTAGCACCTACTTAACACCACCCAAAAGAAATGCTCAACTGCCTTCATCCCTCTTTAGATTCTCTATCTGTTTTAATTCCCCATCAGTATAATAGAAATAATCTCACTATTTTGCCTCTCAGTTTTCTCCATGTTTGGTGGTTTTTGGGTTTTGGTGGTTTTTTTATTTCCTACTGTGAGTATCCGTAGTGCCCTCTACCATTCGTATCAGTCTGGCAGCCTTGGTTCTTACAGCAGAAGAAAATGAAATTAAATTCAGACAATCCATTCCTTTTTAAGTTGTTCAGGAACACAAATCTCTCTGCGACTGCTTCCCACTGCAAGCTGAGAAAAATAATACCCTTCTACCTCAGAGGAAGGAGGAAAAATGCATTAATTTTTAGGAAGCACTTAACTTCTGGAGCGAGAGTAAAAGAAAATATAAATGAAGTGAAACTGTGCTACTCATCAGTGGAAGGATGCTTTTCAAATCTATTTTTCTTGAGTTTTTCCTGATCAGCAATCCCTATTTTTTACTGTAAATTATAGATTCAATTCCACAAACACAGATAAAATCGAACTGAAAACAAGTCTTGTCCAGTTTCAGAGGAATACTACAGTTGTTCAAATTATTTGTTAGGAATTGTTTAATTAGAAATTTAATTAATCTCTGGCCTTCCCACCCACTCCCATTATCCATATAAACAAGCTTTTATTTTTTAAGAATTTTCAGATAGAACTTTTAGGCAAACAAGCACAAAATTCCATTTGAAAGCAACTGAAATACTTACATTTTTAAAAGTAGGGTTCCTACAACATACGCAGACTATTTGTTTCCATACATGGAAGCAAAATATACATGTGTATACATACTCACATGCAAAAACCATACAATACTTATTTCAATTAATCCAGGAGAGAATATCACACAAGTCTTATGGGTTTAACCTATGCTGACACAAGTTAGTGCATAGCTATACCAAAATACATTGGTCTAGAACAACTTTCACAATCTCAGATTTCAGCCTACTGTCAAAAAACTTAGACATTTTTGAAAGCAGTTTATAAAGTGATTTTAAATGTTCTCCTGAAGAAATTCACAAGGCCACAATTACCAAATGCTGTTCTTACACTGCAGTATCTCTAAGAAAGAACACTTCAGCTTTTATTGTTTCTACAAGAGTAAGAAAGAGAATATGGCTCTGCTTGCAGTTCTTTTTTAATTTCTCTAAGATCTTTAATTAGACAAGCTTGTTTTCTCTTCATGAAGTGTTAATTCAATCTCATTTGTCTATACCACAACTCACTTAAATGGGCACATCTTTAATGGGAAAATGCTAGCAGTGAGAAATAGATAGCAAAATCTTGCATCTGCATTACTGTCAACCATTTTAACATGCTTTTAACGAGGTTTACAAATTTAAAGTCTGAAAGCCAATACAGGGTGAAAATGTTTCAGATTTCAGAAACTATTCCACAGCAGGTCCTCACAGGCACAACATCGTTGAAGAGACATATTTAAGGTATATGGGGAAGGTAAATAGTTCCTTTAAGTGAGTTTAAGGATTATTTGTTAGTTTAAGCTGTATATGGTAATTCCCTGTATATTTTAGGTATAAAACCATTTCTTCCAGGAAGTGGTGAAGACTGGGCTATGTAGTTTCTATAGTACAGTTTCATTCAAGTACTTCTATTTCTGCACAGCAAATACTGATGAGTCTACCTTAGAGGAGCTGAAGGCACACATACTGACATCAGAGGTGAGTATGCATGCAATTTTAATAATGTAGTACTATGATCTTAATCAAGCAAATCAGTAACAATCAGAACAAATGAAATAATCTTTATGCATTGGTCATACAGACCATTCAGCCATCTAACCCAAGGATTCATACACGCAGTTATCTTTGATGACCTGAGCATATACCCACTACTTAGGGAACATACTTTTCCAAGTTGTTAGATAAAGCACAACAAAGTAATGCATACCTTTTACATGAAATTCTGTGCACCAAACATAAGAGTCCAGAGTTTCTATGTTGCCAGAATTATAGTCCACAAATATGGCCTGCCTGACAAAGGCTTTCTTTGTACTCTAACTAATATGTCTGTCACTTTATCTTCACATCCATCAGACTACTTAAGTCCCATGCCTCCCCTTTTTATTCATCCCTTTCCCCTTAAGTGTTTGCTCTCCATTTCAAGGAATAGCATATTCTACTTTTTCTGGCTTCAGCGAAGGGACATTTTATCCATTTTTTTTTCTCAAACTGCTAGCCCATCTCTCTTACACGACACCGATAAGATTTATTCACCAAACTAGTTAAAGGCAATGGAGCTCATGCTTTTTTTGGCTTTAGTTCTGATTGCCTCTAGCTGTATGAAAAGTAGCTCCAGTGAAAAACATCCCTTTTTTGTCCATATGTCAAATTATCTTTTTAGGATCAGTAAGAATTTCTTCGATTTTGCCAAAATCACCTCAATAGCTTTAAAAAAAACGTAACGAGCACCAGGGTTCTGGTGAGGTGTTGAGGGGATACATAAAATAAACTACAACAATGCTCCCTGCTTGTGAGATAGGAAAAAAGTGGATGGATATTTACTTAAAATTTACCTTTTCTTTCCAGAAAATTTTCTTTGTTAATTCACTGGAAAACAATCAACCTCTGAGAAAAAGTAGTCAGTCTCTCATCTTTGTATCTTAATCACTCAAACTTCCATGATACTCTTCTCACTTATCTTTCTTTATAACCCTCATCACTTTCAGTCTTCCTTCTCCATTCTGTGACAGTACTATCACACTGTAGTATATTATTGATATTATATTATCTTGCCATTATATTGTTATTTATAAGAGTGATAAGTGTAAAACACTGTATATGTTTTCTTCTATACCTCTTCTTTGGGAGGCTTGGTCTAGTCTCAGTGCCAAGTTCCACTACAATATTCAGTTCCTATACACTGGTTATTTTTTCTGCCCACTCTCACACCTATACTTTCATGCTTTGACTGTTTTGTTGTAGTTTATTATATCAGTTTTGGGCTTCCAAAAGATGTAGTACTTCTTTTAATGAAGCAGTTCATGTTCAATACTAATAGAAATTTACCAAGAAACTACCATACACTTTGAAAGAGGCAGTCTGTCTCAATTTTAATTACTTAGCTTTGTACATGACAAAGAGTATTTATGGGTGCAGTTGGGGTAATCAATTGTAGCACAACTTCAGATGTATCTGACCACCACTAGGGATATTAAAACAAAATTCTGCAATTAAGCTGCTATCAAACTAAACAGACAGTTCAGTAAATATCAACAGGCTTTTTTGTTTGAACTTATTTCTTATTTAGCAAAACTAACTACAACATTCTTCAGAAGACGTGTTCTGTGCAATCAGACCTAAATCACCATAGTGGGTGCCTTCAAACATAAAAGGAACAATCAGACAGAAGTATTTATTAAAAATGCCCGGAGATGCATAAACATCTATTACAGCAATTACTATTTTTCTTTTTTTAAGTCAGAGGAAGCTATCTCATTTAAAATTATGGGTCATGTTCTGTTCCCATACATGCATATGAAGTGTCTTTATGTAAAGAACAGGTTGGCATGATTTATTTCATTTTAAATCCATGCCTGCATTAACTTTGACATTCAGAACATTAGAGTTGCATCAATTTTTGAAGAGTTATTAATTTTTCAATGGTTGCAGAGGATAATTTCCTTTTCTGTTTTGCTAATTGAAAAAGAATGGATCTTTTTCAAGTGCTGTTAATTGTATTAGTTCTTACAAACTGAAGTAGTAGTGTCAAAGATGTAATACGGTTTCTACAAACCTCGCTAATCATGCAGGGCTCTCTTAGGTAGGCAATAAGAACCAACTTTTTAGAAAATATTAATATTGCCACTTTAGGTCCCTAAACTCTTATATGATGATTCTAAATTCCGTCCTGTATTTCAGTTTCTTATCACAGTGGTAGCAGGTCTTAAATAAAGCATCATATGTTGTAATTTTTTAACGCTGCATTTTCGTGAGGCAGGATTGTAAATATTTATTTAATTCCAGAAATTTAATCAACGTACCTACCAGCTTATTGAACACGTATATATTTATTAATCCTCTTCTTTCCTAGGCAGCATTACTTTTACACGCATGTTATAGATGCAATAACACAGTCTTTGGAGTTTAAAACCTCTCTACTCACAGTATAATAAGATTTCACTCTGGGTTTTGGTGGGGGTTTTTTTTGGGGGGTGGTGTTTGTTTTGATGGGTGCTTTCCTAAAAGGCAAACTGAAGAAGTTGTCTAGACAACAGACTCAGATGGAGATTCTGTATACATCCCTGTACTAAAACTTGTGTCAATATTTGATCTCCACCAGGAGACTGATGTGGCTCATAAGCCTCAACACAAACAATTGCCTATATGCAGATGTATGCATGAAGAAATCTTCTGGATAGTTTTGTTCTGTTTTCATTTTTTCTTCCTTGTCCCCAGATTCCTATTAGTTACAAAAGGAAATGCAAGGATTCCTCAAACATATCATTGAGGGTGGCGTGATATCATACAAGGGTATAAGGTCCTAAGTGAATATAGTATACTGCTTCTAATAAAGCACTATGAGAGGTTAGTTCCATGTAAATTATGCCATTATTTCAAAGAGTTGATCTTTAAGCAAGAACTGTAGTTATTTGACAAAGTAGAAGATAAAAATATTGGTATTTACCTTCTATAGATAGAAGCTTGTATCCACAACAAAAGTTTTCATTCCGTTCTAGTTGACATTTAAACAAATCACTATTCATTATACTATTAACAGTTTAGGTGAACATAATTGGATGTTTGCTTAACTAATATCCCAGGGCCACATACTTAAGCTGAAGAATGTAGCACTCAACTATTCTAGATAGAAGAAGCAGGACTCATTCACCTCCACTAGAATGGATATTCTTTCTAATGGAAAAATGCTGACATCTTAGAGGCATGTTGATCTACGGCCCCATAACAGAAGACCTAATCCCATTTGCCAGATAGCCTTCAGTCTACAGTTATTTATTTGACTGCTGGGATGCACTGTGTTGCTGTGTCAGGGACTAATCAGCCTTGTCCCAGCAATAACCTGGTCAACTCCACTTGAAAAGGTGCTAAATAATGAAGATCACAACAAGACATTGAGTAAACTTGGGGAGAAGAAAGTGCAGACTCAACATGACTTGCACATTTACAGAATGTTAACCTAAACAAACAGCTTAAAGGGGCAAGAATTTTGTTACAAGGTAGTTATCTTAGCATTTACTGTTTGGTTTAGCTTTCATCATTTCACGATTTATTCCAAAGACAGAACTTGGCACTGATTTTTAATGGAGTGTAAAAAAAGAGGAAAGAAAATTTCCCCATTCTGTGACAATTATGAAAATTATTCTCATCCTATATTTGTGGGAGAAGTTAAAAAATTTTCCAAGTGCTCCTGACATCAACATTAATTAATTCAAAAAAGAAAACTAAAAATTTGCCTGTGCTTTGTTTAGATTACTGAAATTACTTTCAACAAGATGTTACAAATAAATTACATTTGCTAAACAAGGACTTATTTTCATCAAAGATTGTTTTAAAGTCAAAAGGCAACTTCTGCATCCATGTGAAAACACTGATTTCCAATAAAAAACTGAATTGGCAATTGTGCTTAACAATTTTGTTTCAGTAAATATATTTCCAAGAAAACCAAAACAAATAGAAGCGTGTTGGTGGTGGAGGTCAGAGGGACCCTCTCCCACAATATCTGTAATAGATCCAACTGGGAGTTAACAAACAGATAAATGTGCAAAAGTTATCTAAACCATTGTGTAATGAGAGCTGCATAGCAAATTACTTTTTCTAGGCAGTGTGGTAATTGTGGAGCAGAACAAGCATCCTGACAGGAGTCTCACGGTGAGCTGTGGTACTTGCACCAGGTACTGTGGGAAATGACACCCTGCATGCATTTCCTTTTGTAAACCAGGGAAATGAAAAAGACTGTACGATCACTGGATGGAACAGGATATTCTGTTTTCTACTTTCCTTTACAGGAAATCTTCTCCTTAACTACAAAATTCATGAGGCACCTCATGACAACTGATCGTAGTACCTGTTTTAAAGCCATTAAAAACCACCAAACAAAACCTCAGTTTTGACAATAGTTCAGTGCAGCATGTGTTTCCTTAGGGCTTCTGTCATCATTTTGTTGTGAAAACAGATGGTGTCTGGAAAGGAGTATTTAAAATATAAAAAGTGCAAGAAATAAATCTGGTTCTTCCCTATTCTCTCAGGACACAACAAGTACAGGACAAAGGGAAGGGCTGGGTCACTGCCTCGTTCCCTTTGGGCATTATTCTAATTGCTTGAGAGAGTAAGCAGTAGGCAGTCCACCTCTGGCTACCTGGACAGGTCCAGAGTCAGATGGTTTGGGAAGACCAGAGCCTGTTGTTCCTCACTACTGCTACTTCAGCACCAGGCTGGACTCCTAGCAATGGTCCAACAAATGAGCTACGCAGTCACATCAACTATCAACAGTATAAGCTGCTTTCTAGATTCCCTCTGTGAAAATGATTATATTTTATCCCCATCCAAAAACATTAAAGCTGTAGGAGTTAGCATGATGACTATGCAGAAATTGTCTTAAGGCAACAATCTTCAATAGCATTTCTCAGGCTGGTAAAACTGCCTGCCTTAAATTCCTAGGGTTTGTGTCTATATGAATTTATGTAGTTTCATAGAAATTTATAGTTTCAACAATTACAGTTATGAGAGCCTGAAGCTAAATATGGCTTTCCCTTGTGCCTAGACTTCAAGATGAATATTTCATTTATGTAGACATAACTTGCTATGAAAACTACTGTTCTGGCATTACAAACAAAATCACTTTTAATATTTTTTATAGATAATTTAGCAGAAAAGAGTTTATGGCACACCCTCATTCTGAATTAATTTTGTCTTCAGAACAATGATAAATATAGCTAGCTGGCTAGTTTTGTGGTGTACTTCATAACCAAGCCAAATGATTCTCTTTATCCTTAATTATATAAAGGACTTGATCAAGCTAAATTCCAGATGCCACCTTTTATTTTTTAACCTTGCTACCCAGACCGGTTTTGTGTTCTACAGTCTTATTAAGGGTAATGTAATAAAATGCTGCTTTCTGACCAAAAACCAGGACCTTTGCACCTCACACTCTCTGCATCTCATCTGAAGGCCACAGTACTCAAGACAGTTTCACCAGACAACACCTTTAATTGCAATGAATTTTTGCAAGATTAAGCAATGTTGCTACATTAATTTACATCTACAGTAAATTATACTGTTTACTAAGAATAACTAAACTGTGTTATTTAGGGAAGAAAGAGGCTTTTATTATTAGGATTACAAAATTAATTTTGCAGGTAGAGCTGTGCAAATAACTGATTGTGTTGATCTGTCTGCTGCACCAAAAACTATGAAAAAAATATTAGTATTTAAGGCAAATGCAAAAATAAAGAATTTCAGTTTACTTACGGAAATGGCATTCTCCCTATCCCCTCAAAATATAATTCTCAGTCAAAGTAAACATTCTGTACTGGGGCTAAAAATTTAAAAGATTTTTTGTTTTGTTTTCTTGTTGTTGGTTCCTTTTGGGTTTGTTGGTTTTTGGTTTGGTTTGGGTTGGGTTTTTTTTAACGAAATTTGGGGTTGAGTCTTCATTTTGAAACAGCAAGTTGAAATGTCAAAATTAAGCATTTTTGGGTTTTGTTCCTCATGCACGCACAGCCTATTCTTTGCCTCCTTCTCATACTTCTTCTCCCACTCTTCACCACAGACTGTTCAATGAAACTGGCCACAACTCAAGGGGTGAGCTTTGTCCCAGACAAAATTTGTCCGAGACTGTAAAGTCTAGTAAAACAAATCAAGTCCACAGTCTTCTTCCTTTTTTGAGGCTGAGCACTGGTATGTTACTCCACAATCATTCCCATTAAAATTGCCACATAGATTTGTACCACAGATACGCAGTCAAAGCAGCGCACCCTTCCTCAACCATCCTATTAAAATAAGCTTTCTGAAAAGTTGTTGTTATATCAGTGCACAAAATCTGCAGCCAGAAAGAGAATTAAGAAGAAGGTCTATATACAGTATGTATACGACAATGCAAAGCTCTAAAGACAAAGGATTCTGGAAAAGAAAGATTAAAAAAAAAAAAAAGGATAATTTGCTCATAAAATAAGAGTATGGAAGCAAAATTCTAGATCAACGTTACTATGTGAAATTATGCTGTCTGTATTCTGTCTCAAATTCAGCCATCACTTCCTCTGTTTTCTTCCACCGGCTCTCAACCCTTCTTCTCTTTCCCCAGCCCACATTTAACTGTGAAACAATTTAAGTGCTTGGGGTATAGGAGTTTAATATAGCCATTAATGTTTGTTGCACACTAGGAAAGCAACGTTAGCAACTGTTGCATCATTAAAGTTTTTCTATAAAGTATATAGGGCAAAAGGAAAACAGGGTTTGGAAATACTTAAAGGTGTTGTCACTGGACTAAACCGAGTACTGAGAACTGAAGGGGTAATAACCATTACCTAGTATCTTAATCTTTGATGAAGTTATCAAAAATTATACTTTAAAAAATTCCTAATGTATTTGTACTCTAGCTACTGGCCTGTGCTGAATCCTGAGCCCTGTTCACATAGTTGGCTATGATACCAAGGTCACACGTAGATGGCTACCTGTGCACTTCACCTGTGCTGCAATGAAGCGCACATCTTGCTGTCAGCACTCAGTCGCCGAGATCAGCTGCTTCGGAGCCGACCCAGCTCCGACAGACCGGCTGATCGGGAGGCACAGGGAGTTTTTCGGGAGATTCCTTCCACAGGAAAACCCCGAGACAGCGGTGAAACCCGACTCCCACCGCCAACTCTCCTGCGAGAGGCTGACGTGGCACGGGAGTTGCTGGGGCAACGGTGACCACACCCCCTCCCAGTCCTTAAATTTGTACCGGGAGGACGGAGAGCAGGCAGCGCAGGGGTGTCAGCCACAACACTCTGCAGCAGCAGAGGAGGCGGCTCGTGTA
>NW_010108239.1:14749-44235 GCF_000699245.1 Pterocles gutturalis | reverse complement strand
GGCCACCACCGAGCCTGCTGCCGCTGCCTCCCCGGGGCCAGAGCGGGACTCGGCACTGATGAAGGACGGCGAGGGAGCCGAGGAAGGGGAGAAGGATGAAAAGAGTGAAAGTGAGGATGGGGAGCGGGAGCACGAGGAAGAGGAAGAAAAGGATGCTGAGAAGAAGGAGAGAAACAGGGCGACGGCAGCCACGGAGGCGCGCAATAGCACGGAGCCCAACGTGGCCACAGCTTCACCCAACCGGACTGCTGAGGAGGAAGGAAATAAAACCATATCGGATGAAGAGACAAACCAAAATGTTGCCCCCACGGCTGGAGGTCTCGAGGAGGAGAGCTTTGCTGAAGCAGACACTCAGCCCCAGCCGCTCCCTTCCACCCAAGTGCCGCCAGCGTTCACCAACGAACTTTACTTGGGGAAAATCCCAAGAAGACCAGAGACAACAAGAAAGCCTCCTTTTTTACAGGTTTCCAGAGGAATACCCCTCAGATAACAAATTCATCACCATTAACCCAGGTGAGTCATCTCCAGGGAAAGTGTTTTTACTGGCATAAGACTGTTGGAAAATTACACAATCCAAATTCCTTACTGATTTCCAGTAGATACAACATTTTTGTGGTGCCTGGCTTCATCTGATGGGCAGGTCATCACAGGACCCAACCCATAAATTGTTATTAGGGGGAGAAAAGTGGGGAAGATCACCCTTTTATTTTATTGGGACAGATTCATGCTCCTTGTAGTGCTTACTAGAAAATAAAATTTGGAAAAATGTTAACCCCCAACATGCTGCATTAAGAATTTTGTTTAAAAAAAAAAAAAAAAAAAAAACAAAGAGAAGGGAATGCAGTGTTCTGTGAAATTAAGTTAGAAGAACGGTTGCTGTGCAGAGCTGGTGTTTCATGGGAAGGTTGCTATATATGCTGTAAGCTAATTTAGTTTATCTGCAGGATTCTCCCTGATTGGGCTTTGAGATGCTCTCCCAAATACAGGATCATCTGGTTTATTTCTTACCGCAAAATCTACATGCTCTGGTCTTCCAAGACAAGGCACCTTTTGCAGTAGGGTTACCTTCCTTTTCTTCTGTGAAGAAAAAAAAAAAAAATCTTAGCCAGGCAGAGTTAGTGTATTTTCTGTGTTTGTCCTGATGAGAATTACCAGTGCTCCTGTACGCTCTGGATGTATGTACCAGCTCCACAGTATGTACACAGCAAATACGACCTTTTGGAAGCATTCCCAGGGGATCTGCGTGTGCACCAAGCCCTGTGTGGTCAGGATTTGCTGCGCAGGGCTATGCGAACGGGTATCTCATGGTGCTCCCAACTCACTGTGCAGAAAGTCCAGCGCATAGGCATGTGTTTCTGCTTGGGGAGCTCCAGGCACTGATGAGGAAAACTGCAAGGAGCAAATGGAGTACATGCTTATGGATTTATTTGCAGAGGAAGGACTGAGGTTTAGATATGGCGACGAGTTTATCTGTGTCATTATTACCACAGCATTTCTAAGATAGTGCACTTTCTTTTGTTTGGGTGTTGTTTTTTTTTTACTGTTGTTGTTTAGTTTGCTAATCCATAGTCTGTTTTGTAATTTTGTTTTTCCATCAAAGCTGCTCTAGAGTTAGAGTACTATGAAAAAAACTTACATATTTATTTTTCCCTGCATTTCTAAACACAAAAATGCAGATAGTGTGCACTCAGTTATAGCTCAGAACCAATTTAAAACACAAAGCTAAATCCAATCTTTAATAACATTTGTTACAGAAATGCTGACCTGACTCTAAAGCTGTGAATCATAACTGTTCTGTAAGAGAACAGATTAACAATGCAGAAGCCAAGAAGCCTGCACCAGGTTGTGCTGATTTTTTTTTTTAAATACACTGCTGTTTTTCTTACTCCTCAACTGGAAATCTTCTTCGAAGTCCAGTGCTCCCGCTAAATGTGGTCTGAGATGCCTGTCAGGCAGCTTTCAACATGCCACTTGCCCTAATCACCTTTTTAACAGGAAGGAGGGAACTTATCCCAGCCATGCCTTGCGATGTTGGGAATAAGCATTCAGCACCATTTAGGTTCAAACCACAGCAATTCAGTTTCCCTGGGTAAACCTGCCTCTGAAATAGTTGTCTTTGGTTCTTCCTGCTTTCTAGTTCACTGTTTCTCATGTGTCAGTTTCTTGGATGGCCCAAGTACAGTGTCCCGTGTACAAGACCTCGAATGAGTCTCAGTTTATGGCTTATTCTCAGCCTAATAAATTGGAGGAAAGATGGGTAGCTGGTCTTGTTTCTTAGCTCATGACAAAGGGTTTGTTATTATGTATTGTTTTTTATTCCATGGTGAAGATGAAAAAGATGAAAATCAGTGAGATGGTGAAATATTGTTAATACTGCTAAGAAGTAGTTACTGGTTGCTGTGACTTGTATCCCCTTAGTCTATAGTGATTTTGTCTCTCCAGCATGCAGAGAACTATCACTGAAAGTGCTTCGATACAGCTTTGCCTCCTACTAGACAGACTCTTAGAAGAGCTCTGCTCACTTGCAGGCTTGGAGGCTTGAAGTGACCTTGCCTGAAGACTGCACGCAAAGACCATCAGTCTTGAAAGGACTCTGCAAATTAGGTTTCCCATGCTTATATATGGAGGGAGGATAAATTACTAAGATCACTGTGACTTCCAAAAATGGCATCTGAAATAACCAGCACATGTTATCTGGGGGAAAAGATAAGTGAAAGTTACCTGTTTCACCCAAGTTAACCTTAGTTAAATGTTAGCTAAACCTTTGGTGACACACCCAGGATGAGGAGAAGGAACTATACCATATTTTTCAGCTTCCCTGACAAGCCTCTCCCAGGCCTCTCGGTGTACTGAAGAGGACACTCAGCAGCAAAAGGGCTGGGAATGACTATTCAGAGGTGAAGAAAGTCCACTTGTGCCATTTTCCTTGGGGTTCATTCCCTGTCCTTGACCTCCAGGTGAAAGGTGTTAGGTTGGTCACAAACCTAGTGACTCCTTGTCCAGACGTTGGGAAGGGTTAGTGTTTTTCAACTCAACATTTGGAGGTGTTTCTTATTGGCTTTGGGACAGAGGCTTTCAGTCTGAATCTCCTTATACCAGGTGTGAGCACCTTGTCCTTCAAAGTCTCTTCAGGCAAGTCCTTCTTTTCTTTGCATGTTTTGTCCCCAGGCCTCTGCAGTGGATAGCTGAGGTCTAACAATCCTGGAATTTGCCCCAAATATTTCACTAGATGTGTCTGAGTAAGGCCTGGCTGGCATGCTGGGAGTGCTACCCCTGTGAGAAGACTCTTGAGAATGCAGGAGGAGGAGCTTTCCTCCAGGCTGGATCGAGGTTACCAGAGACATATGCCAGCAAAACCCATGGATGGTGAATTGGCTCATCAATCAAACACTAGCACAAAGGCTAAGACTAGTTGTTTCAGGTTGTTTTCCACAGTAATATGGAAATATGCAATTCAAACAGACAGACCTGACCTAACTCACACAAGGAGTTGAGTTCAGTGAAACTCCAGACACAAGCAAGACCGCTTCCCATGAGAAAGGGCCTTAAAAGTTTTCTGTACCAAGGTAAGCCTGAAATCAAGACAACGACCGGCGAGGCCAAGAGGATATTGCCAGAAGTGTCTGAAACTATTCTGGAGCATCAGGACAGTAAAAGAGGGTGAAGGCCATTTTCGAAATAAGCAGAAAGAACCCCTGTGTTCCATACCAGGCAGAAACTTTTTGGATGCATCTTGTCTCCAGTAAAGCAGTTTTTTAAAAAGCTGTCAAGGCTTCAAAAATGTTTTTGTGAGTGGAAAGTTTAATCATTTTAAAGAGTAGAAAATTGTTTCATAACAATGTACACTTGTAAAATTAATTATATAGCATCAAATTAGTAGTTGTAAGGAGATAACTGGATGGGGAAGTACTCAGGAGTGTGGATGATTAGAGGAGAACAGGGAACACATGAGAAATTACAGGGAAAGTGCGAGGCCAATTAGTACAGCAAGGCTCATTTTCTTTTAGTGCTTATTTCACACGCACATACACACACACCTCTCTTGAGGCCATGTCATTATTTTCCAAATGGCATTGGCCCCTTCTTGTCTGGTGGTATCGGCCAACGCTAATGATTTTCTTCTGTCACTGAACGCTTGCTTGCATTCTCTTCTTTCATTTTCCTGATCATCATCCTTTTCTCTGTTTTGGTGCCCACATTAGACTAATTGTACCTTTGATCTGCAACTGTTGCACACGCAGCTGCTCAGCATTGACCGTGACTCTGAAACCTGAAAATTAGAAAAACAGCAATTAGAATGATGCTCTACCAGGGAAAGAAAAAAAAAAAAAAAAAAAAAAAAAAACTCAATAAGGTTCAAAGCAAAAACAGAAGGGGGTTTGGGGGGAGAGAGGAAAAAATAGAAAAAGAGTATGATTCAGTTTAATCAGGCTAGAGCAGATATTATCCCACAGAATTTTGGTTTGTTGTGCCAGACAGTTAAACAGATCCTTTGTATTTGACAGGAGATAACGAATGGGCTGTTGTGAGCAAAGTAATAGATGTCCATCTGGGGCTTTTGCCCAAGTCGTGAGCTGGGACTGAAAACAGAGACATGGTTTTAGCCCTTGGTCCAAACTTCAGCCAGGTCCTCCCATCCCTCGGTGCTCACCGGCTTCTGCCGAGTTCCTCCCGTGAGTGGGCTTTGTAGAGAGATCATGATGTGCAGGGTTCAGTTTCAGACCTGGTGTATGCTTCTAGCAGAGACTGAATTTTGGTTTTTAGAACAGTCTTTGCCAGGTCTGAGGCTATAAAAGCCTTTTGGGGTTAACCTCATTAAGATAATTAAACATCTGTGTAATTCTTTCTTTCTCCATACGTGGCAAGGATTATTAAGCTGTATGTGCATGTGGCAGTTGAGCCATTTTGCATGGCAGCTTACAGGAGCAAACAGCAGAATGGCTTGAAAATACAAGGATTGAATTATTTGATGCTTGCAAACAGTATGAATTTCCGATATCTGACATCAGGATTAAATATGATTGGCGTCTGTTTACAAAACAGTGGAAAGCCGTGCTTAGTTGTGCACAGCCGATGAATATTGGAATGCTTTTAAAGAAGTGGGGAGAGAATAGCTACACAATGACATGAGCTTGTATCAAAGGTAATATTTTTTTAAAACATCCAGTTTTGCCTTTTCATAGTTGAATAACATGGCTGATATTATTTTCCAGAATTAATTGATACCTTTGTATAAGTCCATAATTTCATTTGCTCAAAGGAAAGATGAGCAGGTGACCTTCTTTTAAGTGACCAGCTGACCTGAGGTAGTTTGGCAGCGGGGGTTTTCTTTTGGCCTGCAGAACACGCGTATTGTCATAGTTAACAGTACGTGTAACGGTACAACAAACAGAACTTTGTCCTGGCGGTTTGTGCAATGGGTGATACGGGTAGATAGGTTATCTATTATAGCTATGGTTGCTTATTATAGCAAGCGGTGTCACTTAAGGAAAATAAACATATTTCTGTTCTCAGGAACCAATTACGAAGAATACGCAGAAAACCAGTACATTTCCCAAATTGTAGAATGCCTCTTTTGTGCCTTGACCTTTGTGCAAGAGCTGCACTACCAAAGCCTCCCTCGCTGCCTGATGCCCTCTAATACTATCTGTGCAGGGCCTGGAGGGAAGCGCTGAATGGGTGGTTCTCAGGAGTTATGGATTTTTACAGACGCAGGAGTGGATTTAGCAATGCTAGGGGCTTGTATGATGTGGGACCTCCTGAAACAGATATGCTGTAATAATTTTTATTCCTTCCTACTGGGATGAATTCCAAGCCGGTAAAAGGCAAACTGAATTAATTCAACAAAGGCATATGCCACTGGAAACTGCTTACATTTTTTAGCAAAAATGGAGTTTCCTGGTCCATTTTTTTAAGCTTTTTTTTCCCCCCCCAAGTACAGCGTATAGTGGGCACCATTACAAGGATACAGTGTTGACACTAGCAAGGCTCAACATTCTTGCAAAAGAGTGAAATGCTGACTATTTTTTATTTTATAATATTTTGTTATGTAGGAGAACAGGAAGCTATAAAGGCTCAAATCTGTCTCCTTTTGTGTAAATTTTCTTCAACTCTTTTTCCAAGTTACACACTGTGCTGCCTTTTCTTAGGCTCTTCTGCCATGACGCTCAAGACAGGCGCCAGCGCTCCAGCTGTACTGCTGTACTTCTGGCCCCAGCTGTCATTCTTGTACAATTTTTATTGGCATTGCTTTGTTTAAGCTGTCTCAAGACTTTACTTGAGCAGTGGAAAACACCTAAGACTTTTTCTTCAAAGGCAGCACTGGAACGGTTTCTTTTTTCCCTGAAGCACTTCACTGCTTGGGCATTCCCAACTGGAATTTCAGGGCCAGCCATCAGCATGCGGGAATGGCATTTGCTATTCTGGCACTCAGCATACTGAACGCTTTCTTATCTGCACATCTGTGATGTAGGGAGTTGGCAGGGTCAGACAAGTGTGTTCTCCACAGTAGACTGAGTAAGAGGAGCATCGTGAGCACTGCAGAATTTAATAGTGTGCACTGGGACTCCAGCCCATGCTGTGCGTACAATGGAATTCAATTTTCTTCCCATGCAAACAGCAACATATGTTTTTGTGTTGAAATATGTAGAGGGGAAACTAAACTGAATGCTGTCCTCGGAGGGAAATGAAGCAACACCCCAATGGATGTAAGGTGGTGGGAATATTTGGCTCTCCTACAAAGTTTTATTACACCGCATGGTTTTTTGCTTTGTCCCTTTTACCATTCTGATTAGTAACACTTACCTCACAGGCTTAATTTTTTCATGCTGTTAAATGATTTGAAATGCGCTGATAAAAAAAATGATGCCTCAGGGCTTATGATTTTTGCAAGTTTGGCAAATACAGAGAATAAGCCTTCGCTCTCATTTTGTGGTTGTTCTTTTCCTTATTCTTTGCTAGTCAAGAAAATCAAAGACCTGTCTTAAAAACAGTATGTTGTGTATTATTAGTAGGCTCTGAAGATGAAAGCTCACCCTGTGCTGGAGGTACAATGTTGTGAGCCCATTCTGCAAAGTGGCACTGTTGGTAACCTCCATAGCCTTTCTTACTGAAGTTGGAGACAACTGGCTACTCATCTCTCTTTCCATCAGATCTATACTCAGTGCACATTCACTTCCCCCAAATATGCCTCTGATTAGCACCTCATTTAGGCTGCTTGCTAAAGGGCATTACCTCCTCAGCCTAGTTCTTAAAACTAGAAAGATTTCTTGCTGGGCTTGCAGCAGCCTGCAGCCTTCCTCTGTTTTCAGCAGTCAGGCAAAAGCATTTACAATTAACCTTTACTTCCATGTTAGTTGAATTTTACTCCTGCCTATGGAGGAGTATAATCTAAATGCTATTAAAATAGAGTATGACTTCATATTATGTGACATCTGGTGACTTCCAATTATCTGTGTTTTGCCTGCCTACGGTGAAAAAGGCAATTATGTTCTTCTGGTAGGATTTGCAGCAGTTTCAGAAGATATGATAATACAATAGTGAAAGAGGGCAAGGAAGCACATTGGTAAGGAAAGCCTCACGTAGGCTAAAAAGTCGAAGTCAAGTGCATACGCTTCAGTCCTCATTGAAATCTGAAGCTGTTTACGCTAATCCTTTCCCATTACATCCTGTTGACAGGTATTGATCAACTACCGCCTGTTTGTTAAGAAACATGAATAAAATACAGAATCTGCTTCTATATTTTTCTTTTATCATCCTGTCTGAAATGATTTATTCGTCAAGTCTACATGAATTTGCACAAATTAGATGTCTCTTGAAATATGTTGATACAGTGTCTGTGCTCATTGGCTCCAGTACTTGCAGAACCTCTAGATATTCATCTTATATATAATACAGTAATTTTAACAAGATGTCATGTGAAAAGTGAAACGGAGTTACTCGGCCAGATCTCAGGATATTGACCAAAAGCTGTGGCAGAATGATTTCTTCTGTCAGTTACAACACATCCTATCCATTCATTCATCCATCCGTCTTGACAATCCATATGCTAAAAAGCGCTTTCGTATGCAGTAACTCACCAGATTGTGACAATTCCACAAATGATGTGACATGACACCCAACATGTTGAGGATTTTTTTATTTTAAGATAGTTACCAAGAAATTTATTTCTGAAGCAAAGTATTACACTGAGCTTTGCAAACAGGGCTGTCCTGTAGGGTTGAGAAGCAGAGTGCATTTGTCTGCAAACACTAATGACCGAGCAAAGCATTTACTTTGTTACCGTGGTGAAATGACTCAGTGGGGTACTCCACATCTGATAATAGGTGCTTGCGCTATAGAGTCCTAAAGTTGTCTGTGAGACTGTAATTACAAGCAGTAGTAAAATCCAAGCCATATGTGGCAATAAACACCATACTTCTGTTCTCTCATGTCTCAGACTGAAGATAAATGGAGTCCCACCCTGCAGTTAGAAGATCTTTGCTCTCTTTCCTCATACCGTGTAAAACGGACAAGCTATTTGTTTTGCTTACACGTTTTTCCACACAGTAATTATCTTTCTATTTACTGATTGTTTTTGTTATGTGTTTAACACACAGCTGACAAGAACAGCTCCAGCATGGCCACGAGACCTTCTCCTGGTAAAATGGAATGGATCATCCCGCTTATTGTGGTCTCAGCACTAACCTTCGTGTGCCTCATTCTGCTCATTGCTGTGCTTGTCTACTGGAGGTGAGCCTGGTTCTTTTGATTGGAAACTGATGATGATTTAGAACACATTTTGGGTGGTTTTTTTTTTATGTGGTCCTGTGTTTTTTATTTTATTAGATGTTACGGTGTTATATGCATTAGATAACTCTGGACGCTAGAACAGTTCTGTTTGTTAACTATTCAGCTGTCTGAAATATTGATTTTTGTGTCATGAAAATGAGCTTGCTAGCGCTCTAGCAATGGTAAAACTAGCTGTCATGCCAACAAATATTTTCACAATTTGTCCATCTAATATAGACCACAGACCTCCTGTGTGATCTTTCGCAGTTCTTTTCTTCCTTTGACTGTACTTCAAGAAAAAGGGATAAGCTTGTTCCACGTTACATGTGGAGTTCTTTAGCATTGGTGAAGTGTTCGTAAGTGCAACCTGCAAGGTCCTGAAACTTGAGATTGCATCTTACAAAGAGATACTGTCCCTTACGCCAATGGGCATTGGTACAGTGGTGGAGATTGTGATTAGCATCAACAAATCCATCTCAATTTGATTTAGAGTAAATTAAAACCTGCAGCATCTTCTTGTGCCAGAACCCAAAGATACCTCATTTGTCTAGTAGTGAAAATTAACCAGGGATTAGCCCCAGAAGGAATTTAGAAATTATTTCAAAATCAGATTAGATGGGACACAGAAAAGTAGCTGTGATGAGAAATAGCAGTCCATTGATCATTACATTTGCAGAATCAATTAAAAAACTACCAAGCTGTTTTTCAGTACACCCATTTCGCTGACAATTAATGGGCCAAATTGTTGAGGCTGGGAACATTTCAAAGAATATTAATAAATAGTTGACAATAGTCTTGTGAAAATAATTTCTATTACCATTTGCAAGTAATTAACATTGCAGGAAGACAGTGAATAAAATTGCAGTGATATATACACAAGCCCTTGAAGGATATGGTAGATACTGAAACGTGAGTAATATTTATTTTGCATTGATACAAAACGCTCTTCTAAGGAGCAAAAGTTTTGAAATAAAATGTTAGCAGTTATTATCACGAGGAATGTTGGTGCCTCTCATTGTTTGGAAAACATTTCTGCTTCCTGCAATTTCTCTAATTGATTGAGAGAAATAATTGCAAAATTAGTGTTTAGTTTCCTCAAAGAGTAACGATACTGCCGCTGAGAAGATACTAAAGTTGAAAAGTACTGGCTTAGTGACCCGTAGTTAGTGACTAATTTTTGATAAATATTGGCTTCTATTATAGATTATAATATTACTCAAGTCTAAATTAAGATATGTTAATTAAAGTTAAATACTATTTGTCTTCAAAATTCCTAACGGTCCACCCCATAAAATTTGTATTTGCTTCACAGTAAAAAACACACGCATAAATCAAGTAAGATACATGAACAAAGACTTCAGCTGAAACCAAATTACTTTTACAGTAATTTTTGTTATTTTGCATATGGACAGTAATTGTTTCTTATCTGCTCTCCATAATATGCATGAATAGTTAATGTTCTTCAGTGGCTTTGGTAAAATTACAATCATTGTCATTAATACCCTTGACAGCAGTGGATCCATGTTTTTGTGTATAATTGATACTAAAAAAAAAAAATGGAGATTAAAAATTAATCTAGACATGGAAAGTATGTAATGTAGCAATCACATTTTTTTGATAAGTATAAAGCAACAAATTGAGGAGCAATAAACAAACTTGACAACATGTGTACTAGCTTCAAAATAATCTCCTGTGTCTACCTTCATAGTTCTGAGGATTTTTTAACAAATACAGAGAGTGTATTTAAAAAGTCAAGGTGTGTTTTAGGATAAATCAACAAGCAACTAGAGCACAAATCATGCACAGTAACATTTCATGTTGTGCAGACCATGTCATTGAAGTGGCAACACAGCATTTTGTCTGCCCTTTTCAGTGTGATTACCTTTCCTTAGGAAAAATCTCTGTGAGTGTTTTAAAGTAAGGAAAAAACACATCCTCAACCACCACAGAGTCTAATTTACAAGTTTGAAAGCAACAGTGATCTGGATTTTCAGGAAGAAATACTTTGCTTAAAATGTACGGACAACGTATGGAATAATTTGCTAAATAACACCATCAAAGCAAATGGCACAAAAACGAGTTTGAGACAGATTTTTCAGTAAGGGAAACATGGTATTGAAGTGCACAGCAGAGAAACACTTGTTCTGAAAGGGTAACCCTCAAGGGGACAGGCGTGCTGGACCACGGGGTCTTTTCTTGCACAGCAGTTCTTTGTTTTGGTGTGAGAAAAAGCATTACAAAACAAAACCCAGAGAACTAGAAAATGCAGAAGAGACGTGGTTACCCTTTGGCAATACATTTTGAGGGTAAAACAAGTGATATTTTCACTCTTGCGTTTTTGAGCATTTGTGGGATTAGATGATTTGAGACCAGAGGTGACATAAGTAGAACAATGAGGCAGATCAAAGCCTTCTGCCTGTTTGCATTGCATCGATGCCCTGTTACCCAGGGACCAAAATCAGGAGTCAGGGAGCTTGCTTGTGCAGGTTTGGCAAAGCATTTATCTCTGTTCAGATCCTTGATACAGCAATGAAATAAGTTTTGTGATGATGTCTTGTTGTAAGGAAGCTTCATTTTCTGTTCCCTTTCTTTGAAACTGAGAGCGATAGGAAGCAGCCACTGTTTGATGAAGCTTTTCCTTTTTTATCTGTTGAGCTCCCATGCTGTGTTCATTAGAGACTTCTTGTAATTGAATATATTTGGAAATGATCTGTGCCATTTCTGAACAAGACGAGGTAATTTGCTGTTCTCAGTTGCTTCTCCATGTGGATCCTGGACAAATGACAAAAGGATGTGACTGATGTTGAAGAGAAGGGGTCACTTCCGTCCTTTTAGCACGATGGCCACCTCAGTAATGAAAAGGGACGGGAACTTGCAGGCAAGCAGCAGCTCTGAATTGCCTTTCTACTAAAGTTTCCCAAATTCAGTACTTTTAATGGTACTGCTGTGCAAAGAGGGTTATGTGATTTTAAGTTGGTAGAATGAAAAATAAACTAGGTCAGCGTAATGAAGCTGTAATAATTGCACTGCCACTGATCCCAGAACAGTGAGGAGAGCACCGTCACGGGATGACCAGGAGCCGTGAGGTCCATGGGGGCTGGTTGGCGGTTGGGCTTCCTGGGCAGGAGGGACAGGAATAGCTGTAGTTTAAGTTTGCTTCTATGCAACTTTGATTGCTCTTGGGGAAAAGCTGGCACGGCTGAGCCTTGAGCTGTCATGGACACGAGGAAGGGGACTGTTGCTCCTAGGACCTCTAATGCTTGAAACTGATTTCTTTCAGCGTGGAGTCAAGAATTTGAGACTTAGCAGACAGAAAAAGTGAGGAGACCAGATCCTCGTTTTACTCAACGTGTAGATTCACCATTCTCTTCTGAAGTGGCACAATGATCTTTCTTTTCCTGCTTTCATTCCTTTCGTACTCGTTTCTGAAATTGTGTGCTGTAGGGACGACCACTGAGTGTTTCTGAGAACTATTCACTGGGATTTTAGGATCTTTTGCTGGAGCACTAAAAGTTCATCTGGGGCCTGTTAAAACACGTGTGCTGTGAGGTGCAATTTCCCAAGTACATTATTTTTGTGGTTTTGGACATGTTTTCTACATCTGTGATTTTATACCCAGACACAGTATCATGAGATCCTTCTGCAGTTCTTCAAGGTCAGTTTAAAATTTGACTTGGATTGTCTGCAGTCTTCGACAGTGTTATTCTCACAGCCATTCCTACAAGCTCTGAGAATAGCAGAGTGTGTTTGGTAGTGACCTCCAGACTATTTAGGGATTGAGTGTGACTTCAGTTTTTTTGCAACAAGTTCCTATAGCATGCTGAGCCATAATACGGCATGAAACATGTCTTTTCTGGCACTTCCACTATATTCTGTTGCAAATTGAACAAGTCCCGGGTATTGACACTGTAAGGGAAACCCAGGGTCAGTGCCACTCTTTTTCACAGAGGTGCAGGAGGGTGACAAAAGTTGGGAAATCAACTAAAATACTTTAATACACACTAAGTTCTGTCATTCTAGAAGAAAAACATATTTTAGGAGTGACTGGTGACCTTCCACTGTTTGTTTTCCATTCTGATTTTTAATCTAAACACTACCAGGCTACAGACTGTGGTTTCAAAGGGAAAAATAAGGAGAGAATATTAAGAAGCAATTAAGATTTTAGAGTTTAGCCAACAGCAACTTTTAAACAGGAGCTAAATTATAGCCATTTCTCATTTTCAGCTAAGAGGAAGAAATTAATTCACAACTATAGCTGGAGAGTTTTCTTTTTCTTTCTTTTCAGCAGATACCATAATTCATCTCTGAATTATTGCCGCCATCAACATCGTGTTCCCAAAGACAAAACAGGAATATTGTATTGCATTTCTTATTAAATCAAGCTGTTTATACAGTGCTAATATGTTTACATTCAGGAGGGATTTTTGGAACAACACAGCTGCTGCCTTTCAAAGAGCAAGCAAGCCTGCATTGCTTGTTTATAGTCATGTGTGTATATAAGACAGCTTGGGAAAAAGATGCCTTTAAATTTCCTTAGGCAAAACCCAATAGAATTTAGTAGACAATAAGAGTTTTCTCAGGTTTTTGTTAAGCATCCTTTTGAATTGAACAGAATCCTTGGGACAAGTCCTGTGCCAGAGTCTTGTCCTTCTCCAGCAGTGCCTTTCTGTGCAGAAGAAATTACAGTGAGCACCAGGAGATGTGAGTTGTTTTTCAGACTTGGTCATTGATTTTCTGCGTGACCCAGGGCCAAGTCACTTACGGTTTGACAGTATTGTTGTTGAACTCTGTGGCAAAGACCTCACTGGGAGCAAGTTCAGGTGTTCAGTATTTCAGCATCTGAGTTCTGTCGCTGGTAAAATAGCACCGAAGAAGGTTGGTCAGCCGCATTTGTAAATCAGTTTGTAATATAGAAATGAAAGCTGCAGTGTAAGACCAAGGACTGTTGCAGTTACCATGTCTAATAACCACGCCTTGGAAAACTGCCTTTTGGTGTTAAATTCTGGGCATCTCGCACTGCTCCATAGCTAAGACAGTGTTAAAACTTCATTGGGGTGAAAAAAAAGAACTTCTCCCTGTAGCAGGTTGTAAAAAGTGCTGTAATTGTTATTTGAACCTATCTCTAGGTTTTATTTTATGAGTACACAATGTGTTGTTCATATACTGTACTGATTGAAAAAGGAACATTGCAAATTTACAGACCATTGTAAAATTGCTTGCTTACAATGATAAAAGCTGCTTTCAGCTTACTCTAAAATATTCGTGATTCTGCTCATTTTCTCACTCGTGGAGGATGCTAGGTGGTAACACTTTCTGAGGGCCTCTGTGCTGATTTTAAGAATGCCTCGACTGCAGTTCCATGAGTATTTATTTCAGCAGCAATGGTTCAAGCAGCCTCCTCTGTTCCTGCCCTTGTTCTGTCCTCTGTGATATGCAAATATTTGTATAACCATGTGAGGAGCTGGATTGAGAAATAATCCACGTTTTAGGAAAAAAAAAAAAAAAAAAAAGAGAGGGGGGCTTTCATGCCCTGATTTAAACCAGATTAGCTCCCAGGTCAGGTTCGTGCAGTAACCAGAGTTGTATGACCATAACTGAGGGACCAGCACGAGGCAGGAATGACCAGGAGGGATGGGGATGCTCACACTGACACTGCCCCCAGCGATGCCTGAGGACAGTATCCAGGCTCTTGTGCTCAGCTTGGGGATGGCAGTGCCCTAGAACTCCTGTCATCACAGGCCGTGAGGAGAATTAGCCGACAAGGGGGAAGAGATTTCCTGAGCTGGGAGACCAGCAACGCCACAGGCAGACGAGGGGAAACGTAGAGGTGAGTGCCATGCCCGAACCCCCTTGCGGCTTCCATCTCATTTTTAGTGACCAGATGTGCCCTGCTCACACCCAACAGGGCACACCTTCGTTTTTCTCTGGGAATCGCCATGTCTAATCTCATATGATGACAAACAGCCTCAGAGGGATGGGGACAGGGCAAATCACTGCCTGGCAAGTGGGATGCAGCCCAGCCTGATGCAGAGTCCTCTGATCTCCCCGCCTCAACCCAGGCGATGCAGGAAAAGTGCTTCAGCTTTTATTGCAGAAGATCCAGGTTGTATTTGATTTTTGCCAGTGCGGAGGTAAAGGTACTGAAACATTGGGCCCTTTTGTGTGCTGTATCTCAAAGCACTGCTTGTTTTCATTAAAGGGGAGCAGGCCTGTGATCAGCGTCCTCTCATCCTGCACGGGGAGCCGAACCCAGCCTTTGTGCCGGTGGCAGCCAGCTCGCTTTCAAGGCTGAAGCTTAGGGCAGCTGCCGGTTGCTTGTTCTAGCTGTTGGTATTGTTCTTTGAGCGCTTGTCATTCTTCCATTACGAGGAAAATCAATATGAAAACTACTCTGACAGCATCTCTGCTCTTTCATCCAGCAACGTGCAGCCGGGGGTGAGGCGGGGAGAGCCCACGAGGAGATCCGCCGTCGCCAAAGCGCCGCGTGCGGATGCTCTTCCTCCTGTTGTCGGTTCGTGGGCTTTTATCGTCTCCTCTTGCAGGGAGCTGAAAAGGAGCCGGCCCGGCTGTTTGCAAGGGTGGCGGGGTGCAGCGGTTTTCTCTGCACTGAGGGCTGAGGTGGGCGAGGGCAGCTGTGCGCGGGGAGGCCGGGATGCCGTATGCCGCGCAGCCATTCCTTCGCAACTCCTTGCTCAATAACCATTTCCTAAATGGCTACTTTAGGGCCTTTCAGAAATCACAGGAGTTTTCAGTTGTTATAGTAACGGACCCCCTGCTGCTCAATTGGCCCTGAGATGCCCGTTTGGGCTTTTGAACAGACACAAAAGAGAGAGAGACAGATTTGCAGATGGAAAGTTGCTTTTTAAGCATGCTGGATGATCTGTTAAGAGCTAGACTGTGGAAAGGGGCATGTTCTCTCATTATATGCCTGTTACTTTTACTCTTCTTTAATTAACAGCATCAGGAGCAACATAAAAAATCAGTAAGCACATTTTGACCCAGCAATGTCCCATTTCAAGGAAATAGCACAATCTAGATTTTGCTTCAGGTTTAAGCCTGGGCAGTCCCACTGATGGTAACAGAGTGACTCCTGAATAACTGGTATCAGCTAAATCAGACCTTGCTCTTGTAAATTTGAGTCTGACTGAAGAACCTGTATCGCCTTAAATGGGTTCTTAAGAGCATGCAGTTGCAATAACAAATTACTTCTTGCTGGGTAGTTGAAGCCAGCTTCTCCCTGTGTCACACATGTCCGGCTTTCATCTGAATTTCGGGAAGCAACGTTCTCCTCTCAGCTGTCCTGTAAATGCAAAGCAAATCCAGATTTATAGCAGGCTGCTGTATCTCCAGGTATAAATAAGAGAGGACTATGGTGGTTCTTGTAGGACATATCTTTTCTGTGAGGAAGCTGGTTAGACCAGATGGGCAGGCGCGGTTGTTAGTGGAGAGGGAAAGCAAGTGCTCTAGTACATGACAGGGGTCTGCAAGGAATCCGGGGTCTTCTGCACGCGCCGTGCTGGGGTTGAGGAGTCTTTGGCTTAAATTGCAGCAAGAGAGAAATTTAGGTTTGACGTTAGAAAAGCCTCATGATAGAAAAGACAATAAAGCGGTGCTCTGCAGAATTTCCATCATTTCTAGGTTCCAAAACAAGGTGAAACAGCCATTCATCAGGAGCCCCACAGGAGTCATCCTACACAGGGGCTTTGAGGACCGTTCTCCACAGCTCTGCGGTGTGAGCTTTAAAGGACACGTGTAAGGGGGAGAAAAGAGGAGGAACAATGTAGTGTGATGAATTGTCCTGTGTATCACAGACTAGAAGCCTGAAAAAGCATTTGGGAGACACGGTTTAAATGCATCATGTTTAAAGTGAATAACGTGAAGCCAATAAAAGAACACATCTAAGAGTTGGAGGGAGGAGAGAGGGAGGGCTCTAGCTTTGGAGAGAGAGTGAAAGGAAGATACAAATGGGCAGAAAAGAAACTGCAAAGGCAGCTTGCAGAGGACAACTGTGTCAGGAGACCCACAGGTTGGTGGGAAAAAAATCTGTTTGGAGTTTTGTTCCATCTGTTCTCCTGCAGCAGGGAGCCTAAAAGTAGGGAAGAGTGAAGAGCACAACAGCGATTTGAAGTTTAAAAACAAAACAGAGGAGAAGGGGTTGGTATAGCTGTGGTTTGTTGCCCCCATTGTGTGTTATCGAAGGCACGACCCGCACTGCACGTGTCGGTGCTGCCCCGTTACCAGCAGCAAGTGCCGGCACGAGGCCACCCCGTGCCAAGGTCAAAGACTCCGCGAGCAAGCACCCAGGGTGACCGAATCTGGACATCCCTGGAGGGGCTGTTACATGAAAGTATTTTCTTGCAAAGGAGATGGGGAATGGCAATTGCTCGAAGAACCAAGATTTCACAGCTGTGAAACCACCCATCCCAGTGCTGGCAATCCTGGCTGCCTGCTGGGTTGTGGTTATTTTTAACCCTACCTTACAAAGAGTAACTGAAACTGTGTGTGCTTCTCAGCTCCTGAGATCTTTGTACTGTGTAGGTCCGTTGTGTGAACATCTTTTCTGCAGGCACTTTTATGAATGTGGCCATTGAACTCAGTGGGAGCCCAGATCTTCATCACCTTTATTTCGAAAGATAGTGTCAAGCATGCAATCATAAGTCAAACAACAGGAGAATACGTGATTCAGTTGTGGAAGACTAGAATTCAAAACATCATGTTGGTGACCTTGAAAACTCCCAAACAAAAAAAGTATACTTTTTTATTCATAATTTTGTTATACCATGTGTCCCATAAGAGCTGAGACATTTAGGCTATGCTTTGCCCACTGGCTCACACAGGCCATCCCTAAAGGGGATGAAATTTATGCAAGAGTCTTGGCAGCAAGTTGGAAAACTGCTGTTGACACACTGCTCGCTGATTTGTTTAGAGGTGTAACAACATTTCCCCAACATCTCCAGAAATACCTTCTTCTGCAAAGGGGAGCAGGCAAGGGCAGCGGAGGTCAGGCAAGGAGGGATCTGTGGCACAGCTGCAATTGATCGTTTTGTTTCTGTGGAACTAATTAAATGGATTAATTGGAGACTTTTTTCCCCTGGAAATGCCTTCCCTAGTGCTGCTGTAAAAAAGAGCAAGATTTTATCTGTGCAGTGACTGGACTAAAGGTAGTAGTTTTCAAGGCATAAGTTTGAACAAATATTTTTTAAATATTCCAATGTTGTAGTTAAGCTCCTTTAAGATTTGGTTTGTAGGTGCTGAGAAATAGTGTGCCATGAGGAGTATGTTTTTTCTGATAAGCACAGTGGCAGAGGATGCCAGAGTACCACTGGCTTACCTCCTGCTCATCTGTTAGGTCTTTTGTCAGCTGTTCTACAGGGTACTTATATACAACTTCAAAATTTTTGAAATCTGGCTTTTAAAGCTATGATAGGTATTTTTAAAGAGAAACAAATGTCACAAATGCTTTTTGTAAAACTAAATCACTTGAAAGAAAAAAATACAGCTTTCTTAAGATGCATGCGTTCTTTTTCTGGTCTCCTTCTCAGCTCAGAGAAACAACTGATTTAACCCATTGTTGCTTGATCTGTTGCTAGTTTATGTTTTCTATTGATCTGTTGCTAGCTTATATCCTTCCTGTAATATTCTTAGTCTGTAAGAGTACATGTTAAGTGTATACATCTCTGGAGTAGGTTTGCTCTCATAAATTGGCAGGTTCAGAGCTGCAGGAGTGTCTCGGACAAACTGTGAATGAAATATCCTGTAGTACAAGTAGATGTACCCGGAGGGAACAGTATACCTCTACTGTGAAACTGTGAATTAACCACAGCAACCAGATAAATTATATTTTTTTTTCTCTCTCCTTGTAACCGTAAAATATAGCTATTGAAGGGCCCTGCGCTGTCCTGAGTCCCAGAGCAGCATTTGGACTAGCATTAGCACTAGCTATTTCACAGCAGGATGTGGTCTGAGTGTAAAATTATAGGGTAAGAATATTAAATCAATTCAGCAATCTTAACTGCTTGGATAAATACTAGGAATCAGCAGACTAGTAAAACAATAGCAAGCAGGGGTGGTCTTAATTTTACTTTTCTTAAAACGTGCAATTCATGGAAAAAACAATGCCTTGGAACGCACAAGGCGTGTTGTGCTGCTATTACAAATGTTGCAAGTATATGAATCCATTCAATTTACTGGAGAACACTGCCTTTGTTTGTTTAAAAGAAAATTTTTCCTCTGTTGCTATGAACAGCATGTATTTTACTGACTTGCAGGTTAAAATCCATTTGAGTTCTAACTTTTAAGCTGAAACAGGCGTAGGTGGCATGCCAGGTTCTTGATTGGTGGGTTGTTTCATGTTTTGGAAATCCTGTCTTTTCCAAAATAGAACAAAAATGTTTTGAAATATCCTACAAAGTGACATTTATAAAGTAATAGAAATAAGCCCATTTGAGTTTTAAAAATATTGTTAATGTTAAAAAAGAAAAAAAGAAAAGAAATCAAAACATTTTTCAATAATGACAAATGTTCTATTCCGTGAAGGCTCAAATTTGGTTTTTTATTTTCCTTCTGATCAAATTATGAATTAAACGGATATATTTCCGCACAGTGATTCACTCTCTAAAACCATTTTTTAACCACCATCAGAAAGTTTCCAGTGAGCACTGGTAAAATTCCTCGTGTTTTGTAGCAGCATGAGCTTATCTCATTCGCCCCCATGTCAAATGCATTTTAAGCCGTTACAGACTGAGACACATTCTGTCACTCCATGGGTTGAACTCGGAGCTGCGATGCTGAATCTCCGTGGATGGGGGTTCTCCAAGTCGCGTATGAAGGGATGTCTTTCGTTTTGCAGAGGCATGAGGCTGATGATCCAGGTGTTCCTCAGCGGGAGCAAATCCCTCACTAGCAGTGGACAGAGACAGGGAGTGGAGTTTATTGCTGCTGGTGGGTATTTGGCATAAATGTGGGTTTTGAAGGGGAATGAGAGAACAACCCTCTGCAAGGCAGGCAGAGGGAGTGCATCCCCTAAACCCATCCCAGGACATTCCATCTGCCAACCTCACAGTGCATTAGGAGCCAAGCGGTTCATCAGTGAAGAGGATTTTATGCTGCTAGAGAAGTGATCCAACTGGCCTGCGAGCTTTACAGCTGATTTCCAGCTTTTCTGAAGGTATTTATTTCCCCAAGCCGGTTCCACTAATGCTTAGAGAAGGATTGTGGAGGGATGGGCACACCAAGGGCAGAGGATGGTGAGCTGGGACTGGGAGAGCCCGGCAGCAGACACGGATGAAGATTGGGGCAGTTGTACAGTGCTAGCGGTATTGAGGGCACGGAGGACTTCCAGCCATATCATAACTCAAAATGATGATCATTTACTCTTCAGAGTCTTACAACTTTCCTAAATTTCAGTGTTCATTGGTGGTAGCAGCTGGTATTACAGACATGAAGTGAAAGCTGTGAATGTGCAGTCCTCATACCTGGCATTTTTGGGAATTTTTATTTTTTTTTTTAAATAAAAGCCTAGGACATAGATGTACCAGAATGGTTAGTCTCTTCCCATTCATACAGGTCCTTAATTTTGAAGCATTCAGGGTGCTATTTCAGTCAGGGAGTAAATCGTTTTGCTTTGCAATTTGCTTTTCAGAGCCTGCAAATGCTGGTTTTGTGAGTTAAGGGTGAATGTAGGCTTCTTTATCTACATAACCAACATTTACACAACAGCAAAACCCAAGGTTCTTCTGGCTGTGATATCATTAGAGGCTTCATATTCATTTCAATGAATTATTTTTCACCACTTCCCTCATGGGTATAGGTACAAACAAGCCTTTTAACCTGAAAGGGCTTTTCCTGCAATCCGTTTATTCTTCAGCACGCTTTTCTGTAGGCTTTGCATGACATCAACTGCAGTCATGGTTTCAGCTAATGCCTTGTCTCTCTTCAGCTATGCATTTGTCCTGTGCCCTTGTTCTGTCTGATTTTAGGGAGCAGGAGGAGGAAGGGAGAGAAAGATTAACAGCGTATCAAACATAAAGGATGTTTACTTGGTTTACATCTGCTGGAGTTACTCTGAACATGCTTTGTGATATTGAGGGGTATATACGCCTTACATTTATCAACACTAATTCCTTATTAGAGAAAATCTAATAAAAATTAATAATTAAGTTACACCATTTGCATGCACAAATCACCATAGTTTGACTTGAGTGATATTTAATACTGAATCTAGTGATTGTATCTTTGTGGAGATGAATCCCGAAGTATAAAAAAGTTGAAAAGATTTTTAAAATAACTTGAGCAAAGAAAATATTAACTTTTTTTTCTCTGAGAGTGTGGAAATAAAGTTTCTGCTTTCCAAAGGAAAAATATAGTAATTAGGAAATTTGCAAATGGAAATTACCCTGTGTTGGTCTTTGTCTTTATTTATGTCATTAAATGGAGTCTTTAATTAGCATATATATTATTCATGTTTCAATATAGTCCATTTTATAAGTCCAAGTTCAAATATAAAAATTGAAATGGGCTTGATGCACCCTATTGTTCACGTGAAAGCAGCTAACATAGATGTAAAGATATGAGGTGAATTGAAACATTCATATTTCATAAGGATGCAGTCTATATTTTCTGAAATTATGGCTTGAACTCTTATTTTTAACTTTTTCTCATTTGCATACATATTAGTCCCTGTTTAAATGATGTGTTAATTCTATTCATTAGACTTCAGTGAATGCTTCTAACTCTCCTGATAATCAAGCACAGGTCCCTGGAAAGCAAATTATGGACTTTCATGTTGCAAAACCCATTGTGAACGTGACATTTATCACTGCAAAGCCAACTCACGTGCAGCACTTGGCTGCAGTCAGGAGGGCAGAGCCCTTCTTCTTATGCTTATGGTAATGATTGTTGTCTGTGAAAAAGGACCTGGCACCAAGTCCCCGATGTCTCTTCAGAAATGATTGGGCACTTCACAACCATTCCACCCTCTTGATGGTAAAAATGCCAATTCAGCTCTTGGGGGGAGAAAGAGCAACTTGACTCTGGTCCTTCAAGAAAACGGGCGATCGAGAATCTGCTGTTCCACATAACATGGTAGCGGAGATGAGATTTAGGTTACCTACAAGGGCTCTGCAGCTCTCTGGAGTGTATTTGGCTGTCTCTGGAGGTTTGGCTTTGCTGCTGTCCAAAATCTCCAGAAGGGTGGTCCTGAAACCAAAGGCATGAAGGTGACAACTGTGCACTTGGAGTCCTTTTTCTTGGGCTCTGAGCCAGATCCTGTAGCAAATGGGGAAACAATCTATAGAAAGATAAGGGGCAATTAAATAGTATTGGAGTTAGGTGTCTGCTGTTGCATATTGATTTCTCAGGCTGTGACAATTCATCTTTTTAATTCTCAGTATAAAAGCGTTGTTATCCCAGTGGTAAACCCGAGGTGATAATTTCACAAGGTTTTATGTTGATGGGGTGAGCCCCGAGTGGTGCCACACAGGGAGTTGCCATGTGTGCTCTGATTAATAAAAAAATTGATGGGAAGAAGAAAGATTCTTATACCATCACTGCAAGGAAGTGATTGACATCTTTAAAGGCCCATAAGTTTAGTTTCCATCTGTTTTTTGCAGTCTGGGCCTTCTCAAAAGCAGCGCTGATGTGCTGTGGGGAATTAATTTAGCTCTTTGTGGTAGCAGAAGGTTAGAGTTCAACATCACTGTTTTTGTTATCCACAGAGCTGCATGGAACAAGTTCCCTGTTGTATAGTTTAAAGGAATAGGTGGAGACTACTAGAAGGAGACCTGTTGTCCCTGCAGCATAGTTTTATTCAAGGTGCACAGAATAAGAGAGCAGAAGAAATCACAGGATTTGATACACATTCTCAGCAGCTGCCTCATCTCACCATGTCTGAATGTGTAATCTCACTCTCAGGAGCCTTCTGCATGAGAAGCAGCTGGGCGCTTCTGAACGTACAAGAAACGCTTCCATTTCACCAGCATTTGTGATAATCCAAGCTGCAGCCAGGCCTGGGGGGAAATGAAAAGTCTGTGGTTTATTGCGCCTCTGAGATTTTGGTGGGTTGCAGTGTTGTCTGCAGGATTTGAGCTTGCACTTGGATGTCCTCTCTTTCCTTAGCAATACTTGCATGTACTGAATTAAAGTGTGCAGGAGAATCCCTGAGCTTGGTATCAGCTTTTTTGAAACACTTAACCTGTCTGCAGCCCTCTCCTCCTTCCCTCCTTGGATGGCGAGAATGGGGTTCCATTGACTTCCACACTGTCCATCCGGGGCAGGCTGTGCCCATTCCCTGTGTGCTGAGCACAGAAAAGGATGCTGAAGAAAAGGGGCTTTAAACCAACCCTAGCCCAGGGTTTAAGGTCATCCACAGGTCTCCAGGGTTTTTTTGAAGCCTGTAAATTAGACAGCTCAGCTGATGGGGGAAGAAGTCTTTGGACAAGCATTCCCCTTCCATGCCTCTTTCCAGCATCTTTTTTTTCCATGATGCACCAGACAGCAACTCCCCACCCCACAGGCAGATGCGTTGGCAACCTCACTCCTCATTTTTTTTGGTGACTGGATTAACTTTAAAATTGTTGTTGCTCTCCACCAATCTTATTGTATTTACTCGGGTGTCTCCAAAAGAGTTAAATTCATATGGGTTGGATGTTTTCTGTTACAGTTCATGTTCTGTCTTGACCTTCTTGGCTTCACATATTTTCCCTTTTTCAAGTTACCAGCTGTATCTGAGATCTTAACATCAGTGGGCCGCTTTGTGGAAATAAATATTAATGAGATGGCTGCTGATAGCATCGTATGGGTAGAAGCAAATGCTTTTATAATAAATGGAATTTAATATTAATTGAGTGGTTTGGAGTTAAAGCAGGATAGAAAGTGACAAGCTCGTGGCACAGCAAGCTGCCCTTTGCAGGAATCCAATTAGAAGAGTAAGCAGCAAATTGTAAGCAAACTTGCTGTAATCACACGGGGGCAATACAAGAGTGGAGCATAATCTGGAGCCTGGGACCTGTCCCCTTGAATGTCTCATAATTTCCATGAATCAACATTTAGTTACTCTGTGGTGCCAAGTTTGCATTCTTCAGCTCTTTCCTGGCAATGCTGCATCCCATTGCTCTAGTCGAACCAGAGGGGGACGGTATGTTTTGCAATGAAAAGGCACATCAGTTAAATGCACTGTGTTCTGCTACACATCTGTTGGAGAAAAGTGACTCATTTGTTAGCTTGCTGAAATTACTTTGCATTGAAAATCTTGTGCTGATGTTACAGGGTTTTGCCTGATGACTTGAAGCTGTTACCTTTGCCATTTCCTTGATGAGAATGATCAAGAGCTGTTCCCTTTCCCAATTGCAGTGTTTGTTCATGACTTGGAAAAAATAGATGATTTGCTGACATATGTCATAGATAAATGGTTAAGTGCTGCCTGGAGTAACCCAATGCAATTGCCGCAGATATATCTCATGTCCTAAAGAGTGATGTAAAGTGTTCATTGGGTTTGATTTGTTCAAAAATAGTTTCTCTAAATATTATGTATCATTTTCATCTGCCAGATGGAGTTGCAGAAGCTGCTATAGCAAGAGTTGGTTTGTGGGATTTCAGACAACCTGGGTATTGTGTGAAATCAGCGTAGTGAGCCTCTAAAATGAGGGTGCAGGATGTGAAATGAGGGTGCAGGAGTGATAAAGACCTAAGCACAGCATCTGGGAAGTTGGGGCAGTGCTTTCAGCCTTGTGGAGAAGCACATGAAAAAAAAAAAAAAAAACAACAACCAAGGAGCAAGTAAATTTATCCGTTCTGTCAAAATGGCTACGATCAGCCAGAAGGCAAATGAATAAACGGATCAACAAGTATTTCACACTTATGTGTTCTCAACAGGAAATCACAGATCTGAAACCAAATGTCTGGGACAAAACTAGCAGAAATAGTGGCAAAATACTCTGCTGTTTAGTCTGCATTTAAAACATATTTAGCTTGCACAGCTCCTTGAATTAGAATACTGGAATAAAAGAGGAACTTGTTACTACAGTTCCCAGTTAAGAGCAGAGATGAAAATAGTTGGAGTGGGTCTGGCAGCAGGACCCGGGTCTGCGCTGGGATCTCCCTTTGCCCGCACACCCGAACGGGTCTCACTGGCCATGGCGATGGCTGGTGCCTGTTCTGCTCCCCAGCTCCCTGTGTAGTTGCTGCACTGATGGCAGCAAAAGCACCACCAAAGGTTGCATCAGAACATGGAAATGAAGTGCATAAATACAGTAGGAGGAAAATGACTCTGAATTGCTAGGGGGGTCGGTGCTGCACAGTTCACCCCGGAGAAGACGTCTCCTACGCTCCTCAAGGACGGGGTGTCTGCCTGTGCAGCCGTGTCACTTCATGAGCTGTAGAAGAAAAGGAAACACTGAGCCACAAGCTGGTGTTCAGTTTGCCTGTCTGCTTCTGAGCAAGTGCCTGATAGATCCAGGCGTGTTTCTTCATACATTAAGGAGCATTCGTATGTTTTTGCTAAGATGCAAAATGCACTTCTTGGGGGCTTTTTTCTCCTTTTCCCCAGTCCCACATTTATCAACACTGAAAGGTTATAAAGAGCTGAATGAAAGGTAGATTAAAGCTTTGGAAATAGTGTAAATAAAGAGAACAGTCTATAAATAGAAAATATATTAAACTGTATCTGATGTTAAGGGATCTAATAATTAACAGGTTGACTGAATTTCTCCTGTTTCGCTTATCTGCAGTGAACTTTTATCTTGAATCAAAATGTTCTTCTCCTGTGGTTAGTTTTGTTATGAGATGTTTCTATACACGGATTAAGATAACGGGAAACCAATAGTTTATTTGCCCGAGTGTATAGTTACTGAAAAAGAGTTTGTCATGAGGCTGAAAGCAGTTTCTAATTTTCAGAATAATTTTAACTGATTTCTTAAAGGCAAAGTCTCTTCTACATTTGTTACTTTATGATTTTTCAATTCTTGACTCTTCTGTATAATTGGGGGTCCGCTAATAAACATGTATTTCCTTGACACTAAAATTCAAGGAGCTTTGAATGGGTTATAGGCCTGAAATGTCAAAGATGCCCTTTTCTTAATACATATTTTGAAAAGGGAACTCTTCCTCCCTTCGTTTCAAGCACTTTCAGGATCATCCTTCTAGTCCCCCCTGGTTCATGGTGTAGTGGATTCTACCTCCATTACTTGCTTATAATATTTCTAGAATTTTTCTTATGGCTTATTTGGTCTGTGGAGATGCTAATTTAAAACATACATTGTTTCTACTTTCTGTGCTTCTTTATTATGCCTAAGTATGCTTAACACTGCTTACTGCTTTTTGGTATTAATCAGATTTTTCTTATGGTATTAATTATCTTGGGATTTGTTTGATAGTATTGCTATTGTCAATGCTATTTATTTTTTAGAAACTTTCTCATCGAAAGTACTGCACTGTTTAATGCAAATGCTACTGGAAGGATCCTGCTAAAGCAGGGACTTTGTGTTTTGATGTATTAATTGATGTGGGTCTGTCATGTTTAGCAAAGGGAACCCCGGTTCCCAGACAGTGATTGTCCGATTTAACTAGAACAGCACTTCAGCGAATACAACGTGCTTCTCTGCGGTGTAGCTCTATTAATGCAGAGCTATGCCCAAGGTACTTAGCCCAGCAGATAAGGAGTATTGGAGCGGGCAGGGCTCACACTAACGTGCCTGCATCTCTCCTGGCATCTGAGATAGGTCGCTGGGGTCTGACTCGGGTGTTTTTGCAGAGCTCGTTAGAGGTGTATTCAGTATATAACAGCAGAATACACAGCGTGTTATTTCTCAGTGGTTTGGTTCAGTGGATGGTAGTTTATTGTCTCTGATATTTGTGTTTCCTTGTCACATTTGTTAACCTTTGAATTCAAGAAACTCATTAAAGCAATTCCTCAGACACACATACTCCGGGCTTCCCCAGAGCTCTCGACTCACTACCAGATTAGTATCAGCGACAGTGAGAAGTGAATCTCCAAATGGGTTGATTGATAGCGAGATTAATGATCCTCAAGACTTCTGTCCAGGTTTATTATTTGGCGGCTTACAAATCTTTGCTTTCAGGGAGATGGGTGGGGAGGGAGGAGCAGCTGGCTGCCACCCGATCTGTCTCTATTAGCGTGATGAGGTGACGTATGTGGCCCTGTCAGAGCGCTAGCATTAAGTAGTGTCTTTTCAGTGTTCTCATTATCTGCCAGGTACTAAATAATTTGCTTCTCTGCTCTTGGTGCCAGCTGCTCTTTTCTTTTCCTTTGTGCTGCGCTACCAAAGGTATCTTTTTTTTTGTGCCATTCCTAATTGTGTTCTAAAGAGAGTTAGCAGAGAGACCATAAAAATTTTTAAGTAGCTATTTCTTTTTCGAAACAGCCAATGAAAAAAGCCCACTCTCCAAATACATGGTGATGAAAAGAGAAAGGAAATAATCACACTTTTAATATTTTATCCTGGCCCCAAATAAGCTAAACACGAACTATGTCCAGCAGTGTTGGGAAATCTTCCTGGCTCTCCTGTGAAGCTTTAGTCCAGGTGCACATGGACATGTCTGTTGAGAAAGAGGGAGCTGCCCACAGAGTATCTCATGATATTTAACAAACTGGCATTTCTGCCTGAAGATGGGCAGGGCCATCAAAACAGAGGAAAAAAAGGTGCCTAGTTTTTAGCACATTTTTGTGTTATGTTTAGGTCCCAGGCTGTGGTTTGGGATACCTAAAATAATTGTCAATTGAATGTCCTGATGTCCCATTTGGAGGAAGGAAATAATATTTTTGCAAAGGAAAGAGCAGGGCTCTTCTGTTTTGAGAGTAATTCAGTGAGAGTAATTAGGGACGTTTAAATGAATATTCCAAAGAGAGACCCAGTTTCTGCTCTCCTGCCTGAGGTGGGATCATCTCTTTTTTTTTTTTTTACAACAGAATTTCAATCCAGATGAAGGACACTTTGCGTTTAAAAATACCTGTATTTTAACCTCCCAATGTGCCACCCTGGTTTTAGTCTTTCCTTTCCTGGGATTCATCCCAAAGGGAATTCGTGTCCTGAAATTATAATATCAAGTGTGCCCAATTTTGAGTTCTTAGAGGTGCTACTAAAAGCTCCACTCTAGTAAGAGGCAATCTTCATTGATTGCTGCAGTTCCTACGATTACAGAACAACTCTTCACTTGGTTAAATTTAGCTTCCTTCTGTGAGAAGGTTTTAGTCTTCTTTTTAATATTACATGATGTTTAGGGCATTAGAAGTACACATTTTATAGGAACTGCCTAGGGTATTATTTGATTGGAAAAGGCACGTCTTTGTTTTCCTCTCTGATTTTCTAGTCTTTGTTATGAACGTTGCATTAAATAAATAGTTGGCTCAGGGAGAGGAAAATGAATACGTCAGGCTTCCCTTTGGTTTTTAAAGCCAAGCCTAATTTTTAAACCATTTGAAGATACCACCTCTAGGTTTCTCTACCCCATTTTTGCCTGAAGTTTTCAGAGGTAATGTATATAACCAGGGAGCTTGTTCTCTTGCAGTAGAAAATACTGATGAGTAAACCCATTCGGTCATCTGTAAAATTGCTGAGTGTATCCAGCACAGCTGCTGTGAGTATTGATTAAAGCAGGAGGGGAAGGTCTGGTGCTGCTAGCCCTGTCAGAGGTCACCAGGAGAGTAATTAGCTACCGAGTGTTACAGGGCACCTTCGCTCTTCTCCAGGGACACCAGGAAGATGGGACAAGGAAGCGTGGAAAATGTTTGTGCTGAGTTAAACTAAGATTTATCCACTTATAATTTGCAGTTAAAGAGCTTTCTAAGTGCCTTTCTGCTCAGGGCCACCTGGGCACTTTCGGGACACACAGCTGATGAAGGGGGGAGGCCTTGAAAGCCGCTCGTCTTGGTGTGTGTTGTCATTTCTTAATTGTTTAATTATTTGAATACCCCTCTAAAATTATTATTTCTTGTATAATGGGTGAGTTCAATACCGTATGTGATGTAAATGGGTGTCTAGTCTCCGGTGCAGGATAGGCTCTCAGAGGATCAGGAGAAGAGGATTTTTAATTTTGTGGAGAGCTGTGTAGTCAGCTGGCAAATTTAGGCCATAAATATTAAATTAGCTGTCTTGCTGTGTCAAAAATCTCTAGTCTTGTTTGCAGATTAGTTTTTCAGATGGAAATTTTGCTAGTGGTGTGTTCTTCATCACAAATACTGTCTTGAAGTTTTGTCTACCTTCTTTTTTTTTTTTCCATCTTTCCCTTTCCCAGCCTTTTTCCCATCTTTATTTCTCTATGGTACTGCAGAATGTGTCATTGTAAGTAGATGTGGTTGGACTGGTGATTAGTATTTGGATCCTTTACCTTTTTCAGGACTGTGTGGGTACGCAACAACTCATTAGTGTGAAAAAGCGTTTCTCCTTGGCCAGAGGAAGTCCCCTGAAAGGGACAGTCCACTTTTCACCATTCTGTCTAGCAAAGGATGCCAAGGACTGGGCATGCTGTGAACTTCTGAAACCAGTCCGTGTACTCTCCAGACCTCTCCAGTTGTCATATGTGCAATATTTAACACTTCTCAGCTGTGAACTTCTGAAACCAGTCCGTGTACTGTCCAGACCTCTCCAGTTGTCATATCTGCGATATTTAACACTTCTCAAGAGGATCACAAGCAGAAATTGCTTTGTGGGGAGAAGGCGAATCATCTTTGGGATGGGTATGCAGGAGAATCAGCATTATTGTAG
>NW_010108239.1:10772-14679 GCF_000699245.1 Pterocles gutturalis | reverse complement strand
TATATCCTCCCGTAGCTCAAGTTCAGTCAGCCTTCACTGCCTTACCACTCCAGCGCAGCATAGGTTCTTTTATAACTTGGCTTTTGAAATCTGATCATTAAGCAATAGGAACTGGAAAGGAAAATAATTGTAGAAAATTGGGGCAATATAAGCTATTTCTGGCCAAAAAAAAGAGTAAATGCAGATGCCCCTCTGATACAATGAACGTAATATCACTGCTCCATGCTGGTCACTTATTCATATTCATAAGATCAGCTTTTTTCATGTGGTTTTCTCTCCTCTTTTTCTTCTTAACGCTTGAGTCAGTTTTATTGCTCATAAAAATCGGTGACTGATGACCCCAGCTAGAGCAGTGCAGACTGCAGACAGCTGTTGTCCAGGCTCCCATCCACTGCTCTGCTGGTGACACGGTCGTGATTTGCAGCGCTTCTGTTGTTCCGTAGTCTGCGGCTCTTTTCTGAGAAGTCATTGCCAATTCTGACAGTGACAAATGCTTGCCAAGGAATAGTAAAGCTAGTTTAAAGTGCAGAGCCATGTGTTACTAGTACCCTTGACTGCATACATGCCCTGGTTCTGGTGCCAGCAGAAACCCATCTTAATTGTGTCTCCTGGAAAACATGCAAAACAGTTCAATGAGAATCTGAAGCATCTTTTCTTCTATTGAAAGTGAGAATGAATGTGCAGAGGTAGTGAAAGGGATCGTTTCCTGTCTTTGGATCCTTCTTTGGGAGTTATTTGCAGACCGCCCTGGGATGGAGGAGCATGGTGAATGAATGCCTGTATCCAGGTTGCATTTGATAAAGACTGAGCCATGTCCTGTGCAGCCTGGTTCAGAGGTCCATTACAGATCCTGTTTTTACTCCTGTTCAGTCTTGCCTGTTCTGCCCACCAGCTAAGGACTGTGTCTGAAAGTAGGGTGGCTGCAGGGAGCATTGGCCTCTTTGTTAATAAATGTACATTCTGCAGCACTCCCATCCGTGGCAGGCTGTTTCTGGAGGAAGGGTACCCAGAGGACAAGGTTTACCCGGCTCTGACAGTAGTGAATAGGCCTCCAGGTCCCTTTCAAGCCATCTGCCCCTGAATTGGTCATGCTTTAGGAGGTAATGACCCAAGAAGAGAGTAGTTGCAAGAAACCAGAAGCCTAGAGCTCCTAGATGCTATTACAGAAATAAAGTAGTATAAATGTGGCTAGCCTTGGAGAGGGGTTACACGCTGCTTCAGCCAACAGAAACACCTGGAAGAAGGAGCAGATCCCTAGCGAACAAGGGAGCAATGAAAGTGCCAGTCACTGCAGCGTGTGCGGCAGGACACGGATCTTGGGTGTCCCCCGAAAATGAAGCATTCCCCTTTGATTTTAATCCCTCGCTCCTTCTCCCCATGCCTCAGCTGCTCCAGAACAGTGCAGATCCCTCCCCTGTCAGCACGGATCAGGGGATGCTGCCCACACTAGACGAAGTGCAGAGGAGTAAAGGCCAAACACTGCCCTCGGAGCTATTCCCAGTGCTCCCATTGACTGCAGCTTGCGCGGTGTGTTTGTGTCAGAGGCAGTATTCACTGAACGCTAAGGCGCTATCTTCTACACGAAAAATGCATCCATGCTTTCAGGCCATTATGTGATCTGGTTCTCCCTCTGGCTTTCAGATGAGTATAAAAGAGAAGCTACTTGAGGTTTATTAACTAATAACCGAGGAAACCTGTTTTGAGTGTCAAAATCTCATGAGGCATCTCTTCTTCTACAGAAGCTAATCTGGTATGTTGCTTCACGGAGATGGAACAAGCATTTAACCCAGCTAATCAGGACCATCTCCTGGCATATTTTGTGCTTGCAGATTAATAATAAGGTGCTGCTGCTCTGGACTTTGCATCCTCTTAGTTTGCTTTAATAACCTGCTGCCGGTATCTCTGCAAAAAGATTCTGGGCAGGGAGATGCTCTCCGTTGCATTGGCTTTGCATTCCAGACCCTGTCTCTGCTCCTTCTCCAGGGAGATGCTAATCTCACAGTGTTTTACTTTCTGCATTTTGGTCCATATGTGACAACTGTGTGTCTGATCACCACAATCTTGCATAGTTATTGTACCCCAGGGAAAAAGAGAGCCAAAAAACATATGGGGCTAGAGAAAACGGTGTGCTTCACTGCACACAGGCGTATTTCAGAGACAACAGACTCTTTGGTATTTTGCAGAAAAGATGTAGGCTCTCTGAAATCTTCTGGAAGTGAAATCAAGGCTGGGATTTGCTTTTCCTCAATGAATGCTGCAGAAATGCAAGAATTATTCTAAAATTAGTGTTTCAGTTGTTAAGATTTTAATAATTGTTTATGCCATTGACAAATCCCAGTTGTTCATTCACTAAGGACTGCCTCTACAAGAAAAAATTATGTTTTGTTTTGTTTTTTTTTTCTGCTGGAAGTGTTGGTTTCCTGAGCAAATGGGCACATAGGTACAAACACCTGCACATGTATACACACAGGGGTAAAAGTTACGGGCTGAAGTGCTCATGTGAAAACAGTTGTAGACTTGCACCTTGTCTAGCCCTGCATCCACTCCCACCTCTCTCCGTGGCTGCTTCTCCAGTGACTCGAAACAAGCAATTTTCTGCTCTGATCCTTTTCCTCTATCCAGCCCTCCCCGTGTACACACACAGATTTACTGCAGCCTCTTGTAGCCTTAGCAACTGCTGCCACGTAAGGTTCGTATACTGAGAGAAAGGTAACGGGTAAGGGAACTGCCAGGGGATAGTAAGGAGCATCCTAAACTGGGGGCCAAGGCAGATGCTAAATGGTCTGAAATGCCTTTCAGTCACCTTGATCCCAGCTATCAGTATTTATTACTACGAACTAGACATGAGTTTCCAAAAGGCTCTTCTTGGGCCCAGGTGTTTTCCTCACTCAGCCAGTCCCAGGCTGGAAAATGGACATTATCCACACTGGGGGCCTGGAGGCATCTGTCTGGCACCCCGAGAGGCACGGTCCCTCCTGGAGCTGCACAGAGGAGAGGGGCAAGAGTAGGGAACAGCCCCAACAAGCAGAACTTGCTGGAAAATTCATCCAGCGAGTTTGTGAAATCCATTGTGAAAGGTCTTTTAAAGATTGATTCACTTCATCCTGCTCTCAAGTTTGAGCCTGCGTAGTCCCATCAGTGCTGCCTTCTGCTGTCACCAGGAGCCCCTGGGACACGGGGGGAGTCACCAGGGCAGGGATGCCATGGCCTGTGCACAGCGAGCTCAGCTGCAGAGGCTAAACTCAGCAATTACGAGCAGGAGGAAAAAAAAAAAAAAAAAAAAGAGTTTGAGAGGCATGTGTTCACCTAACGTGCCAGTATCCAGTATTGTAAAGTAATGACCAGGCTGGGTTGTGTCTGTGTGTATACATAAGACAAAAGTGTATTTTAGTGGGATGTTTGTGACTTGAGAAAACCTCCAGTCCAATTCCATAGTGATTGCCTTTTCAAAACAGCTGCAGCAAGCCTTCCAGGAATAAAATACAGAATTGTTAATGACATTAATGATTGTAGCAAACTTTACTATGTGAAATATTAATTCAATACATTGTTATTCCAACGTTGTGCTCAGCAGAGATATGCTGGGCTGGGTATTCAGCTATCGCCGTCGTGGGCCTTACAGTATCATTCAATGTGATTTTCCAACACAATTACATGTTTTGTGGCTATTAAGGAAAAGCTATCTTATGGCTGCATAAAAAACTATAATGCCAGCCTATCAGAGCCTCTCAGAGTATAAAATAACAAATTAACAATAAATAATTGCTTTTCTTAAGTATCATCAGCTTAAAAAAGATCCTGTAAATCCCTGCGTAAAGGTCTGTCTTTTTATCAAACACCTTCTTAAGGCCTTCATTACCAGGAGAAACCGTTCAAGGATTTTTGTGGTATTGACTCAAGGGAAAGA
>NW_010108239.1:10236-10757 GCF_000699245.1 Pterocles gutturalis | reverse complement strand
AGGAACATTTTGCCTGTTTCATATTCATAGTTTCTTTTTTATGTGTGACTGATTTATTCTGCTGCATGCCCCCAGGGTGTGCATTGTCCAAAATAAAGGCTGCCAAAAAAAAAATGAGAACAAGGAGCAAGTAGGGTGGGGGGAGTTCAACCGATGTTTTTAAATGCTGTAAGACTATTTGCACGTCTTGCATCCGCGTGTGTGAATTCGCCTTATGGTGTTTCTTTACAAAAGCATACTTGCTAAATAAATAACTCGAGCACAATGCAAGACGTCGTGCCTGAAAATAGAAGGCTGCTCCGAGACAATTACTCCATGCTGTGAAATACGCTCTCTGCTGCTTCTGTATTGTCTTAAGTTGTACTTGTGCTGCCATAGCATGTGCTTGCATTATAAAGCACCAGGACTGTGCAGCAGAAAGTACAAACGTATAGAAAGCAAGCACCCATGATTATTTTAGGTTCTGGTTTTGCCTAATAGAGTGGTTTGATTTTCAGTGACTTTTTTGCTTTCTGGCGTGT
>NW_010108239.1:0-10205 GCF_000699245.1 Pterocles gutturalis | reverse complement strand
GATGTTGAAAACAAAGGGAGCACAAATTACTTTGACAAAGTCGGCAAAGCTGGCTCCGCGGAGTGGGCTCTCTATGGAGAGCACAATGCCCGAATTACAGACGAGCAGACTGCCAGGCAGTAATTTATAAGCCGCTACGTGCAAATATGGTTTTGCAAGGGAACCGGCAACGCGACAAAAGGCATGGCACACAAGGCCGCCTGCAAACTTTTCCCAGGTGTTGATGAGCTGTTCATTAAGGGCTGCAATGAGGGAGATCTTTCTGCAATGGGAAGCTGATGTAAAGCGCCCCGACAGATGAGAGCAGACCCTTCTCCTGCCACAATAGCTGCTCACACCAAGCAAGACTCATTAAATATTCAGTTCCAGCCTCAAGCAGCTCATTAAGTCAGCAATGAGCAGTGACGCTGGTGTTGGAAAACCCTGCCTCGGTTAACATCACCATGCAGAGTCTCCTCGGATCTCTTGATGTTATTCTGCCCAGTACCTTTTCTGTGATGACCAGCTTGTGCTCTCTGCTGTGCATTAAATACAGGTAAAAGAGTCAGGTGGATTTAAGTTCTCCTGTTCTTTACAGGCCTTTGCAGAGATGAGTCCTGGGGCCCAAGCTGAGTGTCTATTGCATTTTTCTGCGTGTAATACAAGTTTGCAGGAGAAGGATGGGATGAGGGTTGTATGGCTTTAGTGTTAAAATAGAAACAAACAATGTAATGCTTGAAGGATAACTTTCATAGCAGAACATCATGACATGCAGCAGTTACAGATGCTGTATTACTGTCTGTTGGCTATTACACAGCAGGAACTTTTACAGTAAGTGTATTTTCCCTGGAAATGCTAGTGTCTTAGGTGGATTTTGGCTTGAACTGTATGCTGAATACGTTTCTTGTGTGGAGAGTTTCTTTCTGAATGATGTATTTGAAACCTGTTTTGCAACCAGTAACTTTTGTGAGTATAATTTCCAATTCAGTAGTGTTTAGCAATAATATACAGAGGCATTTATGATGGGTGTCATATGTCAATGAATTAGAGCACACCAGAATACGAAATTAGGATTGTAATTGTAGAAAATGCACATATGTTTTCACGCGTCGATGTTTTAAAACTGCAACATCTGAAAATATGGAGCAGAAATGGAACAGAAATGGAGAACCAGGACATGCAAAAGTTTCTGGCTGTTTTTTTCAGAGGGCAGCTTTTCACACTCTGAATCTATTTCTTTTTCCTTTAACAGAAAGTGTTTTCAGACTGCCCATTTCTATGTGGAGGACAGCAGTTCCCCCCGTGTGGTCCCCAATGAAAGTATTCCCATTATACCTATTCCAGGTAAGATGTGCTTAATCTCCTGTGTTTGTGCTATTTGGAGAAGGTTCTGTTTGTAATAATTCATGGGGGTTTGGTAGAAATTTGTTGTATCGGTGCTGCTTAATTTAATTTAAGGTGCTCTGCAATGGGACTCTGAGTGCCAATGCTGTATTTTTCCATAGGCACCTCTCCCACATTGTTTTAATAGAAATTTCAGAATAACCTTTGTAAAATGTCAGAAACACAAGCAACGCTTCTTAAAAACACAAAGGTGTTGCATCCAGGGTGAAACCAGCTGCTCCATCAAGGCAGGTCATGGATGAGGGATATGCAGCTCCACTGCTCTCTTGAGACTGGGGGGATTGCCCCCCGCTTTCTGTGTGTGCAGAGGGTGGTGTCTGCTGGGCTCGGGGAGAAAAAGCAAGGATAAGCAAACAGTCTCAAGTAAAGTCCAAAGCCATCTGTTAATTTGGTATTAATCAAGTTACCAAAGGTCAAATTTTCCCCTCAGCTGTACTGAGAGTGAAGCTGGAAGCAGAGTTTAACACTATACTCTTTGTGAGGCATGTCCCCTGGGAATTATGAAGTGCAGGATCCAGCTCCCTGTAAGCAGTGATGACAGAGAGCAGCTTGGTGTCACAGTGGCCTATGCAGCCGCTGCCTTGTTTGAGCTTGCTCAGCTTCAGAGGCAGAATTAAGATACCCAAACCAGATCTCAGTCTGTCAAATGCATGTACTTGTTGCTTCGAGGTGTTTTAAATTTCCTTGTCGTAGTCTGTAATTTGTGTCGTTAGTCTAGGATTCAATCTGCAGCTAATTAGATTCATTTTACCAAAAACCATTCAAAGCCATCTCCGAGACACTGAAGAAACGTTGCTTCCTAGAAAAGTGAAAGAATCCAGTTATATTTTCCTTTATTCAGTAGACCTGTGTGACATCTTTCTAGAAAAAGTCTTTCAAAGTACCCATGGGAACTGATATGAAAGGTTAGCTATTACATTCCTACAGAAAATGTTCAGCAGTTTGCCTTGCAGTCTGATGCTGTGCACTGAAAATAAAACATGTTATCATCTCCTCTCCCTTCTGTGGTACATGTGTGCATGTCCTGAGCCAGGAACCACTCTTCTCCTCCTCCTGTAGGAAACAGGAGGTTTTAGTCTTACACCACTTGTGATGAGTTTTCACAAAAGGACCTAAATATTTGGAGAACTCCTTTCTTCCTACTCTAAAACCAGGAAGAGCACTGCTTTTGGCAGTCAGTTTGATGGTCTCACCATGCCTGTTCTCGTGTGATACCTCCTTAGAGCTCATGAGGAAGGGGAGGGTGGGCTAACCTGGACTCTGTGTAGAACAGTGTCAAAACCTGGGGGATTACAAGCACAAGGCAGTGGAAAGACAGAAATTCTCCCCTCAGAGAGGTGGCTCTTTGGCAAAGTATAGTTTTTTTACTGTAAGGAAAAATTGTCTCCATTAAAGAAACTAGTAGAAAGCTCCACCTTTTCATGCTGTGGTCTGTTTAGTTGAGACAATGTTTTTTCCCTATTTCAGAGGGATGTTTTGGTGGTCAGTCCATTAAAGACTGGCCAGCATTCATATAAATTGTAATACAGGCTAAAGAAGTTCCATGAAAACTCTGCAGGTGCCAGGTACCATACGGTCAGCACATACACCTGTGCTTCTCCAGTAGCCATTCTAGCATGTAATGAGTTGCTGAGAATGGAAGAACATTGCCTTTTGGGGACATCTTCCCCTGACTAGAGCAAGCCAACCTGTTGGGCCACAGCAGCTTTGGGACTGACATGATGCTGTTGTCGACAGCGGTGCACACTGTGCTCTGCTCAGGCTGCGTAACGCTGAGAAAGAGCTGCTCACCGCTGACAGTGGGCACTGGAGATTAAGGCAAGCACTGCGAGACACCTTGAGAAGCTTGGTAGCCAAAAATCTGCAAGGATTGCTAATGCTAAGGCACGAGAAAGGCTGGCCCTCAGGCAGAGGTTTAGTCTAATTGGATGCAAAGGTGTAACCAGCCCTCGAATTCCCAATTTAATGACAGGATTTTTGTGGATGTAATAGATGTTTACACACCTGCATACAGACGTCCAAATGGTGATGCCTTAATCTAAAGCTGAATCGTGTCCAGAAGGTCTAAAAAAAGAACAAACTGATGAACTTGAATATTCTGGCACCAACAGTGCAGGTATTCAGGCCATCACAAGCCGAATCACCCTGTGGAAGTGCCTCTCTCTGTGTGTATTGACTATTACCTGTACGGGGAGTTAACAAAGCTAGCAGAGATAAATTCCAGCTATGTTGACTTTTTCCAAAGATGGGAGATACTGCCTGAAAAGATCTTGAAGCTCTTCTAAACATTTTCCTTGTTTGGAGATGTAGGAGAGACTTGTTTTCCCCATATACCCATATACTTGTTGCTAAATGACAGTCCTCTCTGACGTCAGCTGCTGCTCCCACGTAGGCAGCCCACTGAAATGCCTTAAAAACATTAAATGACAAAATTCTCCTTTGAACTGATTGCAACTGATGAAATGATAAGCCTTGGAACTTTTCCTCCGGAAGCTGCCAGAGGGCGTGAGAAAGTCTTACTTGCCGTGTTGATCCTAGAAGCAAAATATAAGTGGTATTTTCACAAAAGCAAGTTTTTCAAAGTAACCTTGTTAGCTTGTGAAACCCTATCCTTACAAAAAATAAAAATTGAATAGATCCCCATGGAACCATGCATCTTCCTCCTACAGTTCAATGGACCAACTTCTACTCAATTACAGGCAGGCAGCCACGCTGGTGGCAGTTTAGAGCAGCGTACCTGGAGATGTTTAGTAGATTTGCCAGGGCCCATCTACAGCACACAGTGAGCTGGGGGTCGGAGGAAACTGAGTGGGTTTGGGATAGCTGGTGCTGGCCCAGGTGTGGGGTGGCTGTGCCAGGTGCCTGCGAGCCAGGTGCAGCAATGTCCTGATGCAGCTTGAGGAGTTTCAGAAGCGGAGCTGGTGTCTCTGCGTGCCACTGCTCTGCTCCGTGACGTGTCGGCATGCTCAGAGGTAGCTCTTGTGTTTATTTCTGTACCACATTCTGTTCTTGTTTAGGCAAACCCTATGTTTTCTCAGGTCTATGAACTCTAAAATCAATCTGCCAGCTACCTGCAATAAGCACGCAGTACAACTTTTCAGGTCCAAAATCTAAACAAATCTTCTTGGAATGATTTTACCCATTTTGTATTTCACTTCCCATGGTGTACATGCTTAATTATTGTGCATGAAACCACATCACCCATAGGCGTGTGCTTGTCTTTACAAATTTGCTCTGAGACCCAAATCGTTATCATTATTCATAATTATCTGCACTGCTTGATCTAGAGAAACATCGGACAAAGGAGATATCATTAACTGAGTCACCCACTGGATATTACAACTGATGTATAAATCTAAATTCACATAAGCCTTGCACCTGACAGTAGTGCATCTGTAAACAATGACAGATTTCTGAAACTCCCCTGCCATTCAGCCCAACAAAATTATTTCTCCATATCTTCTCTCTTTGCCTCCACGCTCAGTTAATTTTAGCCATGTCCACATCATCTTTGCCTGGATCTCTTCACTATGACATTTGGTCTTGGCCAGATCTCTTTCTCAGCAAACCAGCTCCTGTTCGTGTTTGTTTTTTTCCGTAGCTGGGTCAGTATCTGATTAAAACGTTTCTGGACTTGATCCTTTTCAGTTGGGTAAGTAAGAATAACAGCAGCATTGTAGCTGCAGACCAGTACGTTTTTGCAGCGCTGAAAAACAAAATGCATCCCTTATCAGTTTCCCTTTCTTCTGCTCTGCGACAGCAGTGCGGAAATGCACCTCTGTGCAGCCTAGATATCAAATAGAGAACTAGCACAAATTCCACTTCTGCCTTTCCTGCTCTTGGGTGGTGCATTGTTCTGGATCTTTCTGTGGCTTTACTGGTCCCTTGCCCAACCCATGGGCACAAGGGACACTGGCATTGATGTCAACAGGACTTGTTGTGAGATCACTACAGAGATAGTTGAGTCTTGACCCTATGGCAAAACTGAAAACTCTGCGTAGTCTTGACCACGATCCAGAGCAATATGGCTCATAGAGAACACAACAGCTGACCAACACAGCTGATTCCTTTAGCATATTATTCCAGATTTCTTTCACCATTTTTAGCATAAGTAAAATGTCTCAGATGTGATGCCAGTCATTTCAGCGATGTCTAGACTATAAGACTAAGGAGCATTTCCCAGTTCTTGGATCAAAGTCTGTAGAGTTTGAGGTTTAAGTTGCAGTAAACTAGTTTTTTAACTAGTATGGGAGTTTATGAATAGTGTATTTAAACTAACTAGTGGCAAAATCTCATGCTTCTTCAGGAGAAACATTCTCATGCTTCTTCAGGAATGTCTCAGTGTGGGTGCAGCCCTGGAAATAGTGGAGTCCCCAAGTACATTGCAGTGAAAAGGTGTCTTGACCACCTCATGTGGTAATGTAAGGGTGTGAAGACCAGTGCAGCCATGATCCTCCTTAATTTCTCTCTGTCTTCTGGTGGTTACGAGAAGGAGTCCCATCAAAAGTCCATCTTATTAACTCGTAGCTTCTGTTAAATCTCTGCAGAATTTTGAAACCTTCTTCCTGATTCCTTCAGTAACGATGGTAGCCCTGAATCTTTCCTGACGAACATCAGTGGTTAGACTTGATGTGTTTTTTACAAGCTCAGTTCCTGCACTTCTGATATCTTCTGGTAGCATCCACCCCACGACAAACTGTTTCTATTCAGAGACTGTAATAAGCGGTATCTCATTTGACAAGGAAACTGCAGGTTCCCAACAGTGGCTTGGTATCGTTGTTTTCTGCTAAGATGTAGCTGCCTCAAGCTGCATCCCAAGAGCTAAAGAACAGAGCATCAGGACGCATCTGTGGCCACTACAGTGGCAGTGTACCGAGCACAGTGGTCCTCTGTGCTATACACTGGCGAGGTACAGGGAAAGGTGCTAACTGCAGCTGAGGACTTATTTCTCAAGGGCATGAAGGTCTTCACTGAGCACAGAGGTAGTGCTCTTCAGCTGTTTAAGACTTTATTTCTGCTTTCTGCTCCCTGCGGATTTATGTTCCAGCACCATATTGTGAATTGTACCTATCTTCAGCTTCAATTAAATTCGTGAATGCAATATTGCAAACACAGCCGTCCTCTGAAGCCAAGAAAATATCCAGGTATTTTAGGGAACATCAACCATCAACCTTCCTTTTTTATCTGCTACCAACCCTGCTCCTACAGCACACTGAAGAATTTATGGTGTGGTATCTAATCATGATACTTGTAATGGGGGTTTCAGGAGCTGGCTGAATCACCTGAAAACAGGTTTTCATGGTGGCTTTGTGAAATGTGGACAGATCCTTTTCTGAGACCCATCACACTGGGCTGTAGAGAGCCCTGGTGTTGAACCTCCATGTGCTTAAATGTGAGGCATGTATGTAATTGATGGCACGATTGGGACCTGAGGATGGAAATGTGAGATGAAAATTGTGTTCCTTAGCAGGCAATACCAAATAAGATCATGTTTAATATCTGTGCTAAGGGAAAATTCACATTATTTCATTCTCTTGGGCTGAAATTGGTTTTTTGCTTAAAGGGAAGAAGCATATTGCTATTACATTTATAATTAATGATAACCTAATCTAAGATTTGTACAAGCAGATTTAAACTGAGCTCTTATTTTGACACATATAAAATTTTATCATTAACATCTTTATATGCCTGACTGACACATGGCTAATAGCATTGTAGTAGATTAAATCTCGAAGCAAGAGAGATGAATGTAGCTACAATATTACACAGGTGATTTTTCATATTATGGTTTTTCATGTGTCTCCCCTTTATCAGAAACCTGCCCTTGTGTTCATTTGACTTGATTATAACAAATAGATAGCAATTATCTTGCTGAAAGGACTTCTGTGTTTTTCTCTCAACATGCCCCCCTATCCAGGACTCTCAAATGTATTCTGTGCCTTTTCACATTGAAAGGTGTTTTTTATTAAAAACAGAACTGCATAAACACATGATAACAAAAATGTGAGCGTTAATGAGGAATAGTGTCCCCAGTAATAAACTCTTAGTAATGTATTATTTATCTTAATTTATTTTAATTTATAATTTGTCCTAATTACTGAGGTCAGTGACTTCAGGAGGATGCCAGCCTTGAAGGGCTTCAGCAGGTAGTCTGAGCTCCTGGAAAGACACCTACAGTATTGCCTTTTTAGTATTGATGCAGATATGATCTCCACAGAAAGCAGACACCTTCTCAGTATTAAGGGGTTTTTAATGGCTTTGTTTTATTATAAATTAATTGATAGTCATGTTATAAAAATAAAACTTCAATATTTCTGGCCAATTTTTATACAGCAAGCAATGTGATCAGTCACAGAAACTATTCCAAATGAAACACAATGGCTTCTTTTGCATTCTTATTTTGAGTAGTTAAGCAAGGAAAGCCAGTATACTTCAGAGTTAAAGGCTCTGATATAATTCTGTGTATAATTCAAATGTATTAAATCTAAAATGGTTTGAAGAAAGCTGGGCACCACCCTTTCTTATGTGTGAAATTACTCGTGGAGTCCAGTATTCGCGTGAGTTAGGGCAGGATCTGTCTGGGGAATGTCCTGCTCAAACATTTCAAATTCAGTCAGTGCCAAAATTTGAGCTGCATGTGAAGTTTCTGGTCCCTGTAAGTGTGTGCACTCAGGAGTATTCACTCAATCTGTAGGTTTAGAGACTGTTGTCTAAGCTGCTCTGCAGATGTGGACACCTGACCTTACTGGAGTTATAGGAGTTTTTCAATAACCTCTACTGAGGCAGAATTTTATCCAAGAATATGCTGTTAATCCTTGCAATATTCTTTATAATCAGCCACTTTTCTATAGACAGACCCAATACAGACGTATTGGGGCTTTACATCCCCATTTAGTACTGTGTGGTGCGTGCACTCTTGCATTGCGTGGTTCAGCGGCATAGATCCTGTTTAAATCTGGGCTACGAGTGTCCCATTGCTGGTTGTGGAAGTAAATCTGTTGGAATTGCACTCCACATGGTTACTTGGTTACAGTGCTGCATGTAAAAGCAAGCTCTTGCTATAGCTCAGCAGCCTTCACTCTGGTACATATTGTAGCTTATGGAATGGCTGTTAGACTCAGTTTTAAGTAATACGCATCCTAAATATTGATGCTAGGTATTCCAGCTGCTCGCAGAATTTTTCAGTCCCTCTTGGTAAAAAATAAAAACCTGTGAACCCCACTGAATGTGGTAAAAGAAATAATTCCTGGGATTATATTCAGTGTTCTTTCCAGCAGTGAAGAATAAGAGAGTGGAAGGTGAATCGACATCCCAGGATCACAGGCTGCTAGGAACAGAAGGATGCTACGGATATGGGACAACATTTGTCAGATATGTTATTTTTCTGTGAGTTAAGAGATCAAATCCAGTCCTACTATGAGCCTGCTTGTGAATATTTCTGATCTCAGAAAAACTTTTTGTGGAAGAGGAGAACTGTGAGAATATGCTACTGAGAATGGATACCCCATGTCACTGGTTTCACGATTGTCATAAGGCAGGTTAGATTTGTGCTGCCTTCAGGAAGGGCAGTTTCCCTGTCTCCTCGCTATTCCTCATGGTAATGGGTAGGATCAGCCCATCTACCTCACTGATAACTAATCCCCCTTCCCCACAAATCAATTGATCCTTTCTTACAGACATCAGCCAGGTCAGCAGGCTAATTCAGCCCACTGCTCAGCCCCACATGCAGGGAGAAGGGAGTGGGAGAATCCCCTCGTCCTTTGGCTGAAGCTGACTGTGAAGAGCATGCTGAGGATTGATGGAGGTGCTTCTGAGATGCGAGGGATGGCGCAGGGCTGCTGAGCAGTGCAGTAAATGGCTGCTGTTGGAGCAGATGGGCCAGGCCACGTGACAGCTATGGCACATGAATCCAGGTGGCTTTGCAAATGAAAAACTGAAGTGCAGTGACTAACGAAGAAATGGAATAAGCATTCACATTAAAAGTAAGGCATAAGGTACATGGAGCATATTGGATTTAGTAGACTGGGTAAGATAATAGCGGAAAAACAGAAAACGATTACAAACAGAACGAAAGACATGGGAGAATTTTCCTACTGAGACTTCTTCATGGGTGTCAAATGTCTGTTCTTCAGAACCACCAAAACTCCAAATTAGACAAAGGTTATATGAGGATGCGCTTTGGTTTTGACCTTCTGGATTAATTCCTGACCCAAACCCATCTATTCCAATCCAGTGCCACTAAACTATCCAGTGAGCTCTCAGCCTATAAATGAATCAAAATGAATCTGAGATCTTATTATGTGGAAATGCCATCTCTGATACGATATCCCATTTTTCTTTTGAAATTGGCCTCTACTGCTTTAACATTACAAAGGCAGCTTATTATGTAGGAGAAAGGGGAAAATCCTTCCTGGTAGGTTTGCTAATTATCTAAACTTTAAATGTAACCCTGTTCGAACTTTATTGCTTCTATACACTTTGGGCTTCTTTTGAAGGTGGCTGTCTTCTGAAGGAATGTGTTAAGTACTCTGCATTGTCAATTGCCATTTCTTAGAAAATGAGGTGTAACTGAAGGTTTTCCTCTTTTATTGTTCTTTTAAAAAACCTTGACTTTCTTCTTGGCATTCTCCCTTTGTGGCAGGAAATGAGCCGCACTGTGGTCCCTTTCAGTTTTGTGTTTTTGATATTCCTCTCGGACATTTGTCTTGAAGCAGCAAGTGAAAATGGAAACTCCACTGAAGTGTTAAATATCAAGCATAGTAATTAAACATACCCCCACCTATCAGCTTCAGTAGTGTCTGAATATAAAAAATATTATTATA
>NW_010108238.1:96888-137487 GCF_000699245.1 Pterocles gutturalis | reverse complement strand
CAGTAAAGCTTGTGACGGGGTGTAAAAGCGGAGGATATAGCAAGATAGGTATTTTGCTGTTTAAGGATAACTCTGGAGGGTAATTGGTCTAGTTTCCATCTCGCTTCTGTGCCCAGAAGTGCCAGAAAGAAATAACAACCCAGAAAATACTCTGCAAATTATTTGGTTAATGTCATGTGATGTCAGATGTGTTGGAGTGGAAATTTAGTGGCACGTTTTGAAGGGAAGAAATTAACTAAGATGGGTATTTCTGCGGTGGCAGTGAAAATGTATCATTCTCCTGTATCACAAGAGTATTACTAGTATTACTTGTTGTAAGAACTGATAGATTTTAAGTATATATCTTAACAGCGCCACTCACCTCAAAGCTGTTTGTAGAATACTTCTGTTTAAAGCATTTGGAGTTTTTGCTGTTACAAATTAAAAAGTCAACTTGGTTTATGGAAATAAAAGAAAAACAGGGAGAGCTGTGCTCCACTCTTACAAGGTGATCATGATTTTATTGAGGCAGCCCCGAGGGGAACAGTGACATACTGGGAGCATTATAAGAGAGAACGAAAGCTACATTAAAGCAAAACTTATGCAACCAAAGTGTGGCTGCAATGGGAATAAATCATATCTTCTAATTTTGTTTTTCCTGGATATTTGGGTGAGGAGGGGAGCTGAGCTTTTAGAAAGCAGAGAAACACACGAGCTACGCACACCTATGGCAACAGGTCTCATTTTGCCTGGAAAGGATAAGCTGAGCTCTGGGAGTGCTTGAGCCCAGCCTTTCCAGTTGCAACTGGGGCAGCCACTGATCCCACAGACGGGTGTTTGGTCTGGAGCTGGTGGCCCCGATTTCTCTCACCGCCGGGTTGGCAAGCAGCTCTTTCCGAAATACAGGGCGGATGGTGGAATAAACACGGCAATTCAAAGAGGATTTGTCAATACTAAAAATAAACAGGTCCGCAGATGTGTCCTAGAGGGTCATGTCCAGGCGTGGCGTTTTCAGGGCCGGTGGGCCGATTTCGGCGATTTTCCATCCGTGTGTCCTGTCCAAGGTGCTGAAGTTAATTTTGCTGCGATTTCCTGGGATTTCGGGGCTTTGCAGAAGTGGTCTTGGAGGCTTCCTCTCGTTTGAAACCGGGGTGAGGGAGGGGAAGTGGGAGTGTAGGGGTCATCCCCCCCCCTCTGCCCGCGGATGGTATGAAGAGAAAGCAGGGATGTGTTTTCAGACACGTATATTTGATCCATCCTTTTGGCGTGGGAAAGCAGGCCAGGTGGAGCCACAGATGGATCCGGCAGATCCTATAAGCTTTTGGTGGCAGAGAATTGGAAAGGTCAGAGGTGCGAGGCAGTGAGCAGTGAAACCCCCTTATTTTAATGGAGCAAGAAAGTGTTGGTTTTGAGAGTGCTACTGCTGTTGGTTTGAGATGCATTGCCTCCAATGAGATGTCTGGTTCCGAAAAGTTGAGAGGTGCCTTGTGTCAGGATCAGATGGGAATGATGCAAATGGGATGGGAGTGATGTGCACTGATTTTGGTAATACAGATTTTTTTTTTTTTCCTGGTGTTGTCTTTTCAAATGGCAAACACAGTTGACAGCTCGAGAAATACAGGGTCCATAAGGAAAAAAAACAAACGTATTTTTTGTGGGGCAAGTGTCTCAACATTTAAGCAATGGCAGCCTGTCCTGTGAGTTGTGATATTTTTAGATTAATGTGACAAAAGGTCTCAGCCTTAAGTAGCGGAGTTTATGTAACCTTTGGTATGAGGCAGATCACAGTATTGCTAGAGATGATCATAGATGAATATGTTACTTAACTTGCACACAATTGGAGTTTGATGTTGTAACTTGTGGCTTTTCTCAGATCTTGACAGTCATTCTGAATCCATTCATAATAAAGCTTCGTACTTCTATCTGAGATTCTCAAAGGGTTTTACGAACACAAGGGGTTAGATTCTGATGCCCGTGTTTGCCTGGAGAAGTAGTTTATGCTGTGAAGAGTCCTGCAGATTTAAAGCATGAAAAGCCTCCATACAGTATGGTAGAGAACTGATATTGTTTCATACCCGCAACCATTCGTCAGAGCTCACAAAGGTATTCAGTTGCATCATTGCGTATGTAGCCTAAATACCTTGACCATGAAGGGTGTACGTAGACCATGAGGCTTCCTGACTCTGAATGACAGCTTATGGGTACAGACTTTTAAACTGCAGCAGAGTGGAAAGCATTATACTCCTGGTTTGAATCAGAAATTGGCCTTGGTTCTCGCTGCGATGGACTAACACCTGTGGCACCAGCTAACACCTTCAGAGCTTTTACAGGCTACAGAAAAACGTTGAGTAGTTGCTGTGTTCTTGATTTAAATGTGTAGTCAAAATTGTATTTTAAAATGTACTGACAGGAAACTACACCCTGATGGGCATAGGAGATTTATGAAATATAGCTAGATTTAATTTCTTTTAAAAATCCTATTTATTATATTAGACAGAGATTTTTTCTCTTTTTCTTTTTCTCTTTTTCTCTTTTTCTTTTTCTCTGTTTTCTTTTTCTCTTTTTCTCTTTTTCTTTCTATTTTCTCCTTTTCTCTTTTTCTCTTTTTCCTCTCTTTTTCTCTTTTTCTCTTTTTCTCTTTTTCTTTCTATTTTCTCCTTTTCTCTTTTTCTCTTTTTCTTTCTATTTTCTCCTTTTCTCTTTCTTTTTCTCCTTTTCTCTTTTCCTGTTTAGTATCTTGAAGGAATGCTCTGCACAGAACATTTTGGGATGTGTATTAAAGCATGTTGGCCAGTCATTTGGAAATCCTGGTCATTCTTTTCAGAAGGAACAGGTTATTATCTGTTATCACCTCAGATGCCTTAGTTTTTAGAAGCTCAGCTTGAAAAACATGGAAGAGACCTGTTGTTTTCAGAGGGTGGGCGCTGAGTTCTTCCTGAAAATTACTACCTTGTAAGTTGTCTCCCATCGTCCTCAACAATTACTTTGGAAAATTATAGCTCCCATAGTTAAAAGGTGACAAGTAATTTCTCAGTTCTGTTAAATAAAACTGAGGTATCACAGAAGCAGCGTCACTCTTAAGTATATGCTCGACTTTTCTGCTTTGTGTTTACATGCTGCCTTGAGGTAGGGTCTTAATCATAGTATGAAACAAGTTATATCTGAAATTCTGTCATTGCTTCTCACTTTTACTGTCTAACCTGGAGGAAAATACGTAAAGTCAGTTGAGTATACTTCTGTTTGCTTGTAGTGTGTTATCTCTTCCACCGTGTCATGTATGACTGCAAACAGCTCAGACAGACAAAATGAGTTTATTTATCTTTTAAATAGTATCATCCTGATGAACATCTACCAAAAGAAAGGCCTGGTTATGTTTCTGTTGCTCTTGGTTTATTATTTACTTTGCAAACCAAACCGAGGTGCCCACTTTGACCTGGCTCTGTCTCTTTGGGTTTCTCTTGCAAAGTGACAGTTTCTAAATCAGGAAGGAAATCAGGTCACATTTCTGGCTCTGCACGATTTATCTCATTGCTCTTCTTTCAAAGTAATTAGAGTTACTAATAATGAGGAAAGAGAAAACTTTTCCAGAACTGGCATGTCCCTCACCCCTCTCTCCTTCTTGCGGTTTTTGTGTCACCAAAGAGATCCAGGTAGTTCAGAAAGTTTGTTGTGGAGGATCCTTTTGCTCCATTATGCAGACTGTGACTTTCTTTAAGTGTAGCTGCAGGTGATGTGGTTGCTTTTACTTTCTTTTCTGTAGATTAATGGTGTTTGTTTATTTCCCACTTGTTCCGGGATGGTGTTACTGGCCCAGTTGTGGGCTGTCTGGTTGCAGTGGGTGAGATCCCAGATGTCATCCTGGGAGAAGAACGAGGAGACATTTACCAAAGTCATCCCCCATCCCAGGCTCTAAGCAGGCTGGGGACAAAGAGAACACACTGGTTTTGTGAAATGCATGTAGTGCCAGCTGCCATGATTGTAGTTTGTACCCCTCCTTTTTAGGTTTCTTATCAGTCCTGGTTCACAGAGGCATATTCCCATGAGAGCTGACAAATGAACCACAAAAATTCCCTCTCTTGTAACACGCCCACCTTCGAGGAGGTGCGGCTTGGCCTTCTGTAAGGAGGTCACCTTGTGAATCTTTTGTGTGCAAAATTTTCGTTGATGTCAAAAGATCCCTCATCTTTCATGGCAAAAACCTGTCCCTTTTTTAAAAAAGCCTTTAAAAATCACAATCCTGCTTGACAGGAATGGCTTGTCTTTTATTTTTATCATAATATTGCAAGAGCTTTTAAAATTTAGAGATATCACACATCAAATAATAACATTCTACCAAAACATGCAGAAAAATTAAAAATTCTGTTAAGCCCTGAGTTTTCCCCTTGCCTTTTTTGAAATTTAATTTTAAAATGAGAACATTTTCTTTTCTATCTTGGAAAGAATAAAAAAAAATTCTTTACCAGATTATTTATTATTATTATTTATTCTTATTTTTCAGCTTGAATTGAACTTTCCTAGTTCACTAACATCTGCCAAAGAGGCTTTATAATGCAATGCTGAGAGCCCTACTGACAGGTTCTAGATCCTTTTTAAAGCTTGCTGGATTCCTAAAGTACTAAAACTGCTCTGCATCCAAGTTATAATTTGAAAGATATTTGCAAGTTGTGCTTTACCAATTTTAATCTGACTCCAGGATTAGTATGGGTTATTTAAAAAGTCTTACTGACATCAGGTTCATGTTCGAGTGTAAAAAACGTTAGGTAACTGAACACAGACTGTGGGCACGAGTAAGGTGTCTGTGTTAGAAGCAAGGAGTATCTCTCAATATTCATGGCATTTGCAGCCTGATTTTGAGCAATAAACCAGGTTTTGGAATTTTGGAGGGGTCTTGGGAGGTGGGAATTGTGGGGGTGGTTTTTGCTGTTTCTAAAGTCTTTCGGGAAAATTGAAAAATCTCTGCAATAGGACGTTATGGAAGAAGTTGCCTGTGGAAAATTTCTTTCAAGAGCCTTTAACTGGAGATAGATTACGTATTAACATTTTAGGCCAAAATCCCTTCTCAAAGACTGCATTATTTATAAAGTGATTTTTTCCAAGAATCTTTTTCATGTCATGAGGAAACGGTCACTTAATCCAAAGGAATGGGTGGCTTTGATAGTGTCTCGGTGGCTGAACACACCGCCGTTCCTCCCAGTTCCCTTGCTGGGTCCTGGGTAACCAAAACAGAAGGATTGTTTCTATCAGTTTTCAGCAAGTAAAAATTCACCCCCGTAGGAGCTAGCTTAGATTTTATGCCCCGCTGCCAGCTCATTTCAGTCCTCCAAGGAACATCTCTGCTGCCGGGTCGTACAAGGGCAGACAGTGTCCCTGGGAAATCCTGAAAAACGTGAAGTTTAAAAAAAAGTAATGATTAAATAAACAAACCCCCCCCATCACCATCATGCGAAATTCGTAAAGAGGAGCAACTCTGTGATGAAGTTTTTGGTTTTCCCCATTATGTAGCCACTAAAAGTGGGTATGGGCTATGGAGAGGAATGTCAGAAGAAGGTTTTCAGTGATGGGAGGAAGCTCCGTGAGCAGCTGCCTTGTTGGAGTTGTGGCTGAAGCTCCTGGATGAGGATAGGGGTGGAAGGGGAGGGCAGAATAACGAGAGGATTTCAGCCCAGACTGAACAGCTCTGAAACACATCATTAAAGTATTACAGCCTGACCTGTAGACAGGCATTTAGTGCTGTCTGGAGCCTGACACGTTAGGAGTGGTTACATAATGCACAATTATAAAATCACACCAAAGCCTCTTTAAAATACCTGCCTGATTATTATAGGGTAATTATACAGCGTTTCATGGAACAGGGTGCTGCGGGGAAGGGACCCCCCTGCACCAATGCCTGTTCCCCTCCCTGCCATGTAAGATGCGGCCAACAGTGTCGTCCTCTTGGCCCGGGGAAGTCCCAATCCCTCCAAAGCCCCTCAGGGTTGCGTGTCTGCTCCTCACTTCACGCTCCCGCACCAGCTCTCGTGTTACAGGGGTTGTCCTTTCCTTCAGGACGAGGATCTCTGGCCACCACTGCTCCCATATTAGTACAGGCGTGACACAGCTGCCCTCGCTCCCTCCCCAAGCACATCATCTCCGTCGCCTCCCCAACCCAATTTCCAGCCTCCGACACCGAGCTGTGCACGGCTCCTGTGCTGCTGGAGGGGCCGGAGGCACTGCCGCTGGTGTCTGCAGCACGAGGGTCTGGAAGAGCACTGCAAGGATCTTAAGCATGTAGTGGGGTTTTTTCCTTTATCTCTTTTCAACAGTGTTTCACGTTGAGTTGCGTGTGTGTAATTCTCATTCCTGTGAGCACAGGGGCTGCTGCCGGCGTGTGCTGGGTGTTGCTCAGGAAATAACCCCTTCGGAGCATCAAAGTTCCCCTGGCTTGCTGAAGTCCTCGTAGCTCTTTTCTTCCCTGTGTCCATCAAACAGAGGGAAAAATCCAGCTCTCAGCTCCACCGGCATAAATCCATATTGAGTTGTTTGTCTTCAGCGGAGCTGATTCAGATTTACACAGCCCTTCCCCTGAGGACTTCCCTGGTTTTTTGCTCTAGGTGACAGTTAGTGGGCCAATGTCAAAATACATCTGATGTAGTCAGATTCCCTGTCTCCAACCATTAATTATTCCCTGGAAAAAGTTTCTGAGGAAGAGTGGTTTTATTTGAAAACAATATACAAATCCTGTAGATAATTTTAGAAAGTAGGGGGAATTTTTTCCCCCTCCTGTTAAAACTAAATATAATTTGAAAGATAATGTACAAAGATTTAAATACAGCATGTAATTATACATTGCATATGAATAGTTTATCTCAGTTTTAACATGTTTAGTTTATTTTTCCATCTTTCTCAGCAGACAGCTGTTAGATAAAGAGAGAAAAGTAAATAGTTGTTATGAAACCATACATCACAGATAAAAGGGGGAAAAAAAGGAATCATCATATGAATATGGGAAGCAGAAGGTAGAATAAATTATCTCTGTGCTTTTTCCTTTGTCCCATCCTTTCTTGATATTTCTGTAGTAGTACTTTAGCTAAAGAAGTACTTTAGTACTTTAGAACAAATTTCCCATGGGTCCATTGTGCTCCTGTTCTTGCTGGGTTCAGGCAGATTTGAACTGAGGCTCTGAATTCTTCATGGGAAGATGAAATTGGAGTGGAAACTTTCCTAGGAAAGTGTATGCGTTTGTAGGTTCCTTTGCCCTTAGTTGAAGTTTTGCTCAAGTTATGTTGGGTTTGCTTTTCTCTGAAGTTGCCTAAACTTGACAATACCCAAAAATTTAGTCGTGACCACATGGTGTCTGAACAAGCACCTGCAAAGGTGCACAGATGTCCTTCTGGCTGCCCAGGATAGCTTGGAGAACTTGCTTTCTCCTGTAGCCTTGAAATGCAGCACTGCTCCTTATGTGCTGTTAAATCTGTGAAAAATTGTTCTTTTTGTTAAAAGACTCCTTCAGCTTTCTCCAGGTTTCCCTCATTTTTTAAAGCCTGAGTGATGCTGCTCTGGCGAGTCTTGCTCTGTGTGTTGTGAGCTGAACAGCCAAGACCCAGTGAGACTCTTTGCTTTTTAGCTGCTTCTTGGGGGAGGCCAGGAACAACCAAAACCACTGTCACAAACTGCCTTTTATAGGGACATATGGAGAATGGCAAAAAAAGACCCCAAAATAATAGTAGTAGTAGTAATAATAATAATGTTAAATATTATTATTATTAACACTAATAATAATAATAATGACCTGGTGATGCTGGACTCTTGGGAACAGGCAAATGGCTGAATATGAGGTTATGGTCTGAAAACATTGAATGATTCTGGGCTGTGGTTTTCTTTTATTAATTAGCTAAAGTGATGTTCAGAACCTGAAACCAAGGCTTTTAGACACATCTCTGGTGCCTAATTCTGCTCGCTGTCTCCTCACTGGGTGAATCAGGAGACTGTTTACGGAAGGCAGTGGTGCAGTGTCAACGTAAAAGCAACATAAGGGAGATGGAGGATTTGTTTACGAGCATAAAAATCCCCTGGACAGTTTAACACTAACAGTGAAAATCACTGAATAGCTGCAAAGCACAGAGCTTAAATGGAACTGAAATAAGTTTTCTGGAACATTTCCAGAACTATTTCAGGGACCTGATCCAGACCCTGGTGAAGCCAAAGAGAAAACTTCTTTGGATCTGGCATTACACTTTGGAGCATCATTACCTCCCTGGAATCTTCTAAAGCTGTCTTTTAGGTGTCTTTCGATTAACTGTTATGCCAGATGTAATGTCTTTTGTATCTCTTTAGTGTTTGGATTGGTTAAATATAAGAAGGAAATAGCATAATTCCTTTGTTGCACAGGAAATTCTACGTATATAGTCATTCATTGGACAAACCATAGAAAATATCTTCTGTTGCCTGGTTTCTCAATTGGCTTCTCATTGCTTTCATTATGCATCTGTCCTATCCTGTAGCTTTTGAACCTGCTGGAAAATCTGATTCAGAGTTTCAGGACTAAAAGATATTTGGGTTTTGGAAATGCTGTCAAAGGATTTTCCTAGATAGAGAGTATCAAAGGCTCAAAGGGGTGACACATGTATGGAAGTGGCTGTAGGGTGACTCAGCTGCATACTACACAGCAATGAATCCACCAGAGATCCCCAGGCAAGCAGATTACTTAAGTAATGTGGGTTGTTAATGGAATTTTTGTTGTGTTATACCGTATTCTATTGTATTTTATGTTTAGTGTCTCATTGCCAGACCATACCTCCATCAGCCAGGCTCATGAGCTCAGGTAATGCCAGATGTAGGCTATAATTGTACAGTTTTAAAGGGAACTTGTAAGCAAAGCCCTGGGATTTCAGTCCCTTTCAAAATCACATCTGAAAAGGCTCCATCATATGGATGTATTGCCTGATCCAGACACGCCAAAGATCCCGCGTTGGCTTCAGGAGGCTGCGGATACGTCTGCATGTGCTGTCTGCTGTGGAGTGGGTGTCAGGAGTCAAGGACCAAAGGTGCCCCCAGCCATGAGAGAGCCTGTGGTCCTGTCGAAAGATGGGAGGAGGTGAAAGAGGGACAAAGATGATTTCCCAGAGGACCATGGCCCCACTGCTCTAATCCTGCACCACGCACTGTTATAGCTGGTTCTCCATGCTTGCGTGGGGGATGTTTGACTGTATCGGCACTGCTGCCACCTATGCACATCAGGTATAGATTAACAACCATATATATGTGAAAAAAATATATAAATAAATCAGGGATGAAGCAGAGGTATTGAAAATGCAGTTTTCAGCTCTCCCAGTTGCATGCTCTCCATTTTATTGGGAACTGGCATATCTGTGGTCTCACATGGGGATGTGTGCCCAGCTATTGCAAGAAGCTGGTGCTAACTGGGATGAGAGGCAGCGGTGGGCACACTGAGGATAACCCCTACGCATGTGCACCCTTGCAGCAAGGCTGTGGCTATTTCTACCCCAGCCCTTGCCCTGACCATCGCTGTGAGTGGTATGAGTAAGGGAAAATGGAGGGTGTCCCTGACCCCAGTAATCCCCAGCTGCCACTGAGCCTCCTGGGAGGCACCCGCGGCCAGCGCAGATTAACACAGCCCACAGCAGGGACTGGCCAGTGGCCAGCACAGCCCCAGGATCAAAGAACATGGAGGTGGCTGAGAGCCACCTTCGGGCGCCTCCTCCTCGCCCTGCTCTGCAACTGCTTTTGCCTTCCTGAATAAATCAAACCCACCCTCTGCAGTCAGTTGCAGATCAAAATATTTTTTCCCTATACATTGCGTAGGGTGTTTATGGCAAAGTGTGCTTTATGAGCTAATGGTTGGGATATAGTCATCTTTCTCAAGAAATTTGCTAGAGGAGTGACTTGTATGTGTGCTAGCTTCCTTTTTCCTTGATGAACCAAAAAAGGGTCTTCTGACCCCAAATGATAAATCATGACTATGCAAGGATGGGAACCATCATGACATTGTCACAGGCAGATCCAGTGCAGAGGTGTGTAATGAGCTGTGCCCAGTTCTCTGCACTGCCCTTGCTGGCCAAGCCTCCCTTAGGAGGAAAAAGGCAGAAGGGAACGGCATGCAACAATGTTTTGGAGTTTTAAAGGCCACAAGGAGCCAGCGAAAACACAACCATGAGCACACCCATGGCATGGCAAGCCAGTGCCCTTGATTTGGTTTGCAGCAGTTGGCCTGGCTAAGAAGCTTTATCCCTGTTAGAGAGGTTATTTTGGAGGGCTGCTTGTCTGCCAGGACCAGGAGGAAGGTGTTTTAAAACATGTTCTGGAGAGACCGTCAGCATTGTCCCCAGCAGCTCCAGCAACCCGTGTGCCACAAAATGCAGAGGGTATTTCCCCGTGCATGGGCAACCCATTTCAGGGAGGTTCCTCATCCCATGTACCCCCCTTGAGCACCTTCATTTTCAGCCTCTCAACCAGCCCTGTCAGCCTCATGTTTCACTGGTTTATTTTCCAAGTTGGGGATTGCTCCAGCTGTACTGGTTTTATGGTGACACTGCCTTAACTTTTGTGAGTCCATCGAGTTATCCCTCCCCAGCCCTAACCCAAAGTCCTGCTCAGGCAGGAAACAAGCTGAGCAGCAGCATGTAGAGGAATGGTCTTGTAAGGACATTTTCTCCTCTCACTTAGTGGACCAGGATTTCACTTCAAATGCAGAACACCATCCCTTCACTCTGAACACGTGCGGTGGTTTGCAGGACCACATGGCCCAAAACAGGACTCAAAAAGCATCACCTTGCACATTTAGATCTGTGGGATGTGAAATATGTTGCATATGTTCTTCTGAATGCCAGTTTGAAAGCTAGTTGTACAGTCATAGCTGGCTTTGCGTGTGTTTGAATGGTTCCCTGGTACGTGGTTTCTTTCAGGAGGTTCCTATAATGTTAATGAATGTGAAAGTTGTGATTAGCATGGGAGATTATTGCTTACAGCAACCACATGATGTATTAGGCTACCCACCAGTCTTGCTGCTAGAGCACTCCGCAGAATCCAATAAGTGACGTTATTTACACCATTGCCTTTATGAGCTCAGGAAACTTTGCAAAACATCTTATAATCTAGGCAATAGCTCTGCTAAAAAACAAGTTGGCTTCATGGACTGCAGTTCCTCACTTTGGTCACTGAACTGCACGCTAAAAATAAATCAAAAAATAAGCAGAATTGAGATCAATCTCTAATTGATTTTGACTTGTCGTATCGAGTTAAAAGCAGAACCGACGTTTTCTGAAATGTTACTGATGTTCAGGAGCTTTATAGAGCTGCATGTGAAAGAAAGCATCAATAGCAGAGTATAAGATCTCTTAATTTGGGCTTCATGCAGAGTTTTAGGCACTTAAATGTCAGACTAAAGTTCAAGTGTTCATCAAAGTCCTGCGAGGATCTTCAATGTCAATGAAAGTCCTATTAAAAACCATTCTGTGAGGCTTTGCTGCCTGTAAATACTGGTTCCTTGAGACAGAAATTGCATGGAATTGTTGAAGCAAAGGCCTCCACAAGATAACGGCATGGCTGGAGAATTTCCGACTGGGGGAGCAACGGGGAACCTGCCAGGGCAGCTGCCCCAACAGCCAAGCTCGGCTGCTTTGCTTTGCTGTGGGTCGGCTGGGGACAGCACCCCGGAGGGCAGGGACAGGCTGTGTGGCTCCTCTCTGTCCCCACACCTCTGGGGGGTCGCTCAGGTTGCAGGTCCCGTGCTGAAGGTGGTGGAAATTCCTCTTTTCCCAGAAGCGGGAGGTCAGGCAGGGACCCCCCATGTGATGCTCAGCGTCACTCCGATAGCACCCCATCCTGCTTCTCCATCTCCAAAAATATCACCCAGCACCCTCCACTGGGGCTGCTGCTTTTCTGGATGTTTTTCCCTGGACTACCAGCCCTGTGCCTTTGCTGGGAGATGGAGGGAGGGGAGAGCCAAAACCGAGGACAGCCTATTTTTAGGCTGCCTATCTCCCACTCCCTGGCAGGCTGGGTGCCAGTTCGGTGGTGTCGCAGGGCGACGCTCGCCTGGCTGTAATGCGGCCCCGATGGCAGCTGGGCTGCGGGCAGGGCGCTGGAGCAGAAAAGGAGCCGAGATTCGAGCTGCCCTTCTGCAGCGAGACCCTGAGCCTGTCTAGATTTGCAGTAGTGTTTATTTTTCACTGTTGTATTTTGTATATTTTTAATTGGACAGTTTTCTCATCCCCGGCATCACAGTTTATAACAGAGCTCCATACACCCGCTATCGTACGGTGTTTTGAAGCCTGAGTACGGGATTTCAAATTGTGCTTTTCTGTTTGTTTGGTAGAGAGATTAAAAAAAAAAAAGGGGCGATAAAATTTAGGCTCAACCCCACAATTTAGAGATTATAAAACTGTAAAGTAAAACTGTGATCATCTACACTGTCCCCAGAATAGCAGAGGGCTCCTCACAATTAATATTGTTTGAGCTGCAGCATATACCTTCTAGAAAACAGGAATTGAGGGGGATGGATTTTCCATCCTTCACTCTTTGGTAAATTATCAGTCTTTGGTAAATTATCTGTCTTTGGTAAAAAAAAAATGGTTAAATTATTTTCTTAAAAATGTGCACATTACACCTAGTTTGTATTTCTTTTCTTCCAGTTCCTGGTCACTTCTGTCTTTGACAGACTGCAAAGTACTGTGTAATGTCTGGAGTGGTAGTATTGTTGTAGCTGTGTTTGTCCAAGGGTGCTGGTACACTGATTCATCATTTTACTCTCTCTTTGGTATGATTGAGCTCTCCACAGCATTTACTATGAGGCTGTTTTCCAACACATAATTGTCCTTAGTGATACTTCCCTAAACCTTTCTAATTTATCACCGTAACCCTTGTGTTTTGGACATTAGAACTGAAATGCTCTACAGGGGTAATGTTCCCATCAAATTATATCACTGCCCTTTTGCCCAGAAAGCAGAGGCCAACAGTCACTCAGGTCTTCGTGTTTGTCTGTATAAAATACTGTCACAGCCATGGTTTTCTTCTGGTGCTTTACAACAGTGCTCCAATACCTAGGAAAGCAACATTGATATTCAGAGTACATCTTGGCCAAGTCTGTAGTAACTCTTGGGTGCAATTCTCCTGACTTGTTGATTTAAAGAGTCTAGCTAAAGAAGCTGGTGTACATTGTACTTCTTTATCGCTCTTATATTGGAAAGAAAGTAGTTCTCAGCATATTATTGCTCCATCGCATGGATTTTTCCTAAGTACAGAACAGAAATATGTATTGAACATTTCTGCCTTTTCCGTGCTGTTGCGCCTGACACTACTTACAGGATACGTTTTGTTCCTTATATATTTGAAAAGTTCTTTCTTGTCCTTAAAAACACCATCAATGACCCTAGCTACCATTTTCTCACTGTGTGTTTCTACTCTATAACTCCCACCTGAGTTACGTGCATTTTTCTTGACTGCCTTTTATTCTTCTTTTTTTTTTTTTTTTTTTTTTTTTTTAAAGCATTTTGCACTATGGAGTGTGTACAGCATTTCTTTGCACCGTGCAAGACATTTTGGTTGACATAGGATAGAAGGTAGAAACATTTTCGAGCCCTCCAGTGCCCAGGGAGGGTTACTGTACAATCTCTGTACTGCATGGCCAACACGGGATTTGAAGGATGGTGCAGTGGGTATTTGGAAAGAGCTGGGAAACTAGGAAAGGGAAAAGTTCCCAAGTTCCCAACATCTCATGAAGGGTGAAGTCCTTTCTCTGCAGAAAGCCTCAGCAAAACAGATCTTCTTCACGTCACCAAACCCTTTTAGAATCATAGAAGGTTGGAAGGGACCTTAAAGATCACCTAGTTCCAACGATGGGCAGGGACACCTCCCACTAGCCCAGGTTGCTCAAAGCCTCACCCAACCTGGCCTTGAACACCTCCAGGGATGGGGCATCCGCAGCTTCTCTGGGAAACCTATTCTAATGTCTCACCACCCTTTTTTATTCAAAGGGACAGACTAAGGGGGGTTACAAGCCTCCAGCCATTAATACAGAGCAGTCTGGTACATGTTCCCACATCATATCACATGATGGCAACTGCAAATTTTCTCTTTTTTCCCCATGAAAAGTGCTAGCAATATCATGCCACCTTCTTCTGTGTTTCTGCTAACAGCCCACACACAACTGGGACTTAGGAAATGATACCAGGGTCAAAACCAGTCATCATCCTACAGCCACTTTCTGCAGCCATGCAGTAAATCACTCCTCTCTCACAGCATCCTTGGGACAGTCAGTGGCCTCAGCATGCTCTTGCTGAGCTGAAATACTCAGGACTTCAGGGGAAGCCTCTGCTCTGTGGGAAAGCCAATGCTGGGAGGTGAGCTACAAGCAGTGGGTCAATGAGCCAAACAGCAGGGGTTATGAGGAGGAAGGATAACTTCCCAAATCATGGTTGAATCTCTACAAACCAGTGTGATTTTTTCCATTTACTGAAAGTACCAGAATTCAGTCTTTCAAGCCCACCGATACTAGGGTCCTTTAATGAAAGATGCAAGGCCTCCTGGTGTTGACTGAACATGAACTCTGGGTTGATGCATATTTATTTATTATTATTTTCTGTTTCATGCTACCGATTGTCCTAGATGCAAGGGAGGAAAATGACTTTCAAATGAGAAGATTTTTCAGAAGCCTACAGCATAGCTGTACTTGGAATGCAAACTTTAATCAGCTATTTGCTGGGAAAATGTGTAACAGTGCAATCTCCGCTGGGTTTCCTTTCATCTTCGTATCAGTTGTAGGATGGTGTCCCTTGGAAGAAACATGGATTCTGTGTAAAGAGTTTAGGCTCTTTGTAAGCACCTTGTGGCAGGGTCCATCTACATTTCTTTTGTGCCCTGAGAGTAATAACAAATATTAATAATAATGATGAAGTTGGCTTAGTGGGAAAACTGTGCTTCATTGGCTTTACCAGGGAAGGAGACTATTTTTAGTTTTGAGAATTTCTAAATCTTACCCTTGGATTCAAGTGTCTTCTTCTCCAGTTCAGAGCAGTCATGTTCCTGTACTCTTGGTCAAAGGAGTACTCTTAACCCTGAGGAGGCACCGCTCCTTCCAGCGCCCCAAACCCTCTTGCCCCATGCACCTTGCAGGTAGTCACGCACCAAGTGGGAGGAAGCTCTGCCGCAAGAGCAGCAGTACCTCTCTGTGGCTGATTGCACGAGCTGTAGAGGGTCCATATCACCCCTGTTGAGAGCCTGTATCACCCCTCACCATCCCACCATGCCCAGGAGGCAGTCCATGCCCCAAGAGCTTTTACTGTGTACCTAAAAAATCACAGGCGCTCATGTAAGTGGTTGCAGTAAAGAGCTAACAGAGGAGGCTATTTTTTTTTTTTTTCCAGGGCACAACCAGAGAGGCTACTTAGCATAGTTTTACATGCTGCTAATGTGGTTTTATTGCTTTGAGGACCTGACCTACTATCGTTGTGTGCTGCTGTATTATGTGCTATGGATGCTTTTACTCATTTGGAGCTGGTCCAGGGATCTCGAACGGGGCTCTGTACTGCATGACCTAGGTGTGCTCAGCATGACACCACCCCTTGCACTGGGAAAGCTGGTTTATCACACCGCTGTGGGCTGGGAGGATTGGGGAATTAGGCCAGCAGCCGGCCCTACCTTATGCTGTGGTCTGGATCCGGCAGAGTACTGGGGGATGCCAGGGAGGGGTGGAGGGAGGGATGCCTCTGGGGGTCCCCATCACAGCACGAGGCCATGGTTTTCTTTTTGCTCCATTGCGGACTTAGTGTGTGTGTGTGTGTGTAGAGTGCTTCAGCTGAAGTGCTGGTGTACAGGGGATTTGGTGAGCAGTGAGTCATCCCCCTCTGCTGCTGTTAATGGGAAACCTGATAGCATCCAAATCAGAAATGGACCAAGTATGGACGCTTGGACTCGCCTTCCCCAGCATTGCTGAACCTGGGAATCTTGCAGCCATGGCTGCTCTACTCCATCCCAACTTCTTTCTCCAGTGGGTTGAGCCTCCAAGGGTGAGAGCAAGAATGAGGCAGAGGAAGGTGGAGGAAAGTGCAGAGAGTGCTGGGGAGGGGAAGAGCTCTCATTCCTGTTGACCCATCACCAGGACCACCCCCTGTCTTATAATTGTTCCCGTGACCAAAGTAACGGTTCTTAGCATTATCTGTAGCCCTTTAAGCATTTACCACAGAGGTATATTTAGTAGTATAAATTATGTTTTGTGTGTTTTGGAGTTGCTAATTTTGACTTTCTTTCCTGGTCTTCAGCCTCAGATTGCTAAAGTGAACATGTGCTGTTTATTGTGCTTTTCATGGTTTCTTGACAGTTAACAGCATTTTGCATTTGGAACAGTTTTCTACTTTTTTTTTTTTTTTTTTCTTCTTGCCTATGCTTAAAATGCTGACCCAGGCAATAACATCTTGGTTGGGAGGCCAGTTGCTTTCTGAGATGCTTAAATACAGATTGAGAAATCCTTCTTTTGGTAAATGGTGATTTTTGTGCCTGAATAGCCTGTAGGGACTTTATCTGTATTTTGAAAATCTAAAGAGCTCTTCTTTGTTATCAAAGTAGCAATTTCATATTGGAAGTGGTAAAAATGTTGTATTGTGAAGGTAAAAGCTTTGGACGACAATGTGATTTTACTGTTGAGTTCTTAAAGCACAAGTGTTTAGGTTTAAGTCAAAGGAGGTATTCGTACATGTTACTTACCACTCTTTTTAAAAGTTATTTTTTAGAGTCAGGGCTTTGATTATCCAAACACTGTTCCTGGCTTTTACTGTGTGTGATGCTGCACTTACTTCTCCTGGTGGGGAGAATGGATGAAGTCACAGGACAGACTGAGCATGGGGCTGGAGTGAGGGTCAGACAGAGCTCCTCAAAGACTGATCCAGTTGGGCTGGGGAGCTCTGCAGTTACTGTCTGTTCAACCGGCCTTGAGGAAGCCTGTGCTGAGATAGCCTCCAAGAGAAAGGCTACAGCAGCAGAGGCAAAGTGAATCGTGATTTTGGAGGAGAGGGCCATCTCTTCAGGGAGGAGACCCTGTGTCTGCTTGAGAACGGGAGACAGAGATCAGTCTTAGAGTGGTGTTTGCCTTGGGTGCTTTGGAGTGACCTGAGTGACATAGCTGGGCAAGTGACAGCACAGCCAAACTGAATTGGAAAATCCAGAGACTGGATGTCAATGAAGAGAAAATGAGATAGCTGTTACCTTAAAATAATTAATTGAGAAAAAAAAAAAAAAAAGAAAAACAAAACACACCAAAAAGTTACATCCCCTGTATTTATCTAGACAGCATCCTTCCACCACAGGGAGCACTCTTTTGCTCATTTTACAGAGGTGGAGCTGAGGGTAAATCACACGCACAAGGTCCTGCAGAAACTGCACAGCAGAGAACTCACCCTGCATCCTACACTTAGCAAACAAATTGTTGCAAGCCTCCACAGATAGCTCCAGCATGCTCTTTCCAGTCCCAGGGGCCTGATGAAGGATCTTTCCACCTATAGCTCTCCAGAGTTTCTGTCTTCACCACCACTCTTTTTTTTATTTTTTTTTTTTATTTTTTTTTTTTTTCCAAAACATTCCCACTCATACCTTGAATTCTGCTTAGGAGAACATTCCCCACCACCTCACTTTTGCTTCCTTCCAAGCAGGAGCATCTCCCACCCCAAGAGACAACACTAGATTCAGGCTTTTTGTGAACAAGAGCTGTGTATGAGCATGCTTTCTGCAGCTTATCGGGTATAGAGAGAGAAGGACAGGATGGAGCCAGGCTCTTCTCTGTGACATCTAGTGATAGGACAAGGGGCAATGGGTTCAAGCTGGAACATAGGAGGTTCCACTTGAATATGAGAAAAAACTTCTTCACGGTGAGGGTGACAGAGCACTGGAACAGGCTGCCCAGAGAGGTTGTGGAGTCTCCTTCTCTGGAGACATTCAAAGCCCGCCTGGATGCGTTCTTGTGTGATCTGATCTAGGTGTTCCTGCTCCGGCAGGGGGATTGGACTAGATGATCTTTCGAGGTCCCTTCCAATCTCTAACATTCTGTGATTCTGTGTGATTCTGTGACAGCTTGCATGGCAATGCTCTTGTATGACCTCAGACTTTGCCTGAAGGTGCCCCTGTCTCTGCACTGGTGCCGTATGAACCTAGAGTATCTGTGCTCTCATGTGCTTTGCTGAAGTAGGATGGCTAAAATGTACTGCTTAGGTGATCAAACACCAGAAAGCTCTCATCTTCAGGGATGCTGAGTTTTTCAGTCGAGGTCTATGCTGCTCTCCAGTCCTCAAAATGGAGCTGTAGTGGGGGCCTGCCTGGCTTTTTCTCTGCATGGTGTTTGACATGCATGTTGAGAGTGTGTTGTAGGAAAAACAGAGCATTAAAAGCATGATGGCATGCGTAGTTCCAACCCTGAACCTAGCCCCATATAGACTCTGGAAATGCAGACTCAACAAAACTTCTGAAAATGTGTTGGAGATCTTAGCTGTGAGTGCACAACATCTGTAAAATATTTAAAAAGTAGTCAAAAGGGGGAAAAAGTTAAGAGCAAAAGGAGAAGAAAGTGTGCTGCTAGTTCAGCAGAAAAAACGATTGTACCTGCTAGTAGCAAGAACAATTTCATCATCTGATGCATGGACATCTTCCAGCTTGTCACAACAAATACTGCACACCCAAGGCTATTTGTTGCATTAGCAATAAACCAGTGAGCATGGGGAGCTGCAGCTCTTGTTGGCACATAAGCTAGGCACCAGTTACCACCTGTGCAGATATACTGCTCTTTAGCAAGTAGGGGAAATGGTGAAGACGCGAAATGGCGTCAGGGTCACACTTTGTTTCCCACCTCCTCTGAACCGGGTGTTGATCAAGCCCAAGTGCTAAATCAAGCCTCAAGTGGTAGTATTATCTACTATTTTACTAGGAGTACTTAAAAGACACCTATCACCCTACAGCTGAGATTCACTTTGCTGTAGTTAAGATAGGACCAATCTTTATTCTAGGACTGGGCAGGGCACAAACAGCAGCTGTCTTCAGATCCCAAATGGCAGCTCAGAGATTAATCTAAGGAGAGACCTGTATTCAGCTGTGAATGAATAGAAGGTCATTATTTATCTTACTCTGAACTCACTCAGGATGGAAGTGAGATGTTTTTCCCAATATGGCTGAATTGCAGAGGTAGGATCTGTCCTACAGAGATGGCTGAGCTCCATCACAGAAAGCAGCATCACAGCAGCAGTACAGATGGGGGTCAAATCTTAATTTGAGTTCACTGCTGAGGGCTTTCAGAATGAATGACACGTGGGAGCAAATCAGTGGTCAGACGTGTGCATATTCCACGCGTAATATACTCAGGCGATCTGGTTGTTCAGAAGGCAGATAGCCTCAATTTGCAATTCGTTAGATTCTCGACAAAAGTCTTAAAAGATAGACCTAACTTGACTGTTGCAATAATGTAACCTTGAAATGACAGAGACCTGACTGAATTTGGTGAGAACAACATTTTATAAAGGTGTGTACAATCTTCCAGATACCTGAAATGAAGGAAAGGTACTTCTCTACAACACAGCCAGAAATAATCCTCCGGGTTGCAAATGACACGGAAAACACATGCCAGAAAGGTTAAGATGAGGAAAAAGAAAGCCCATATTACTCCTGTTAAAAACACTTGAAGGTAGTTCTCTGCTGGACATCACTCTGATTTATCTTATTTGATGTTAAATCACCTGGCTTTAGTTAAGGTTCCTGTCTCTTCCAGGAACTGTGTGACCAGGGAGACAAGTGAGCTGCACCTTCTGGAAAAGGATTGCAAGATAGTGTGCCATTGGCTTCCATAGTGGAGCTACGTAACCAAGGTGTATATGACTTTGCAACCCAGATTTTTCTCGGCGTCTAGACCTGAACAGATCTGTTCACAGGATGAAGTAATACAGAGATGAGAGTGATGATGAAAGAGCAGTTGAATGAACCAACCTGTGGAAAAGAGTTGGTACTGCCTTGCCTTCTGTTGGAGGTCTTGAGGCTGCCTTCAAGACAAGGCTTGCAGGATATGCAGATAGTAAATCCCAAAGAAGGGTACAAGCAGATGTGGCCTTGAAAACCACAAGCTTGTTAATAATTGTGGACTAATATATCAGAAGAGTGTCTGCAGGCTGTCTGGGAAGTGCTCATGTGGGCAGGAGAGAAGGACAGAGCATGAGGTACCTAGAGACCATGGAGACTGACCTTTCAAGGCCTGCACTGACCAGCCCACAAAAAACAATTTCACCAAGTCCAGTTTGACCTCTCAGCTGCCTAATTTGTACCTTGTCCTGCCAATTTTCAAAGACAGCAGCTCTGGGTTGCCTGTCAGGTGCTGTTCTTGAGGTGAGAACTCCTTCCAGAGAGAGAGTTTGACCGATGGGAAAACATCTTGGCTCTTGAGCGGGGAGATGACCCTCCGTTGTGGGCATAACTGCTGCATTCCTTGACTGGGAGAGGAGCGGAGCAAGCCTGCCTGTGTAGGACTTACATGGAAATGGCATTTTTATGGGAATGTCTGAAATGCTGCTTACAGGCACCCACTCAAACACTCCTCTCGGTTTGGCCACAGGCCAGTCTGGAGTCCTTTGAACTTCTTGACCTCCAGGCAGAATCCAGGGTTGAGTTTTCCTCCTGACTTCTAGCATGCCAAGTCATTGCTAGCCACAGCGAAGAGCCCAGCTGCCTGAAGTGTTGCCCACAGCATCTCCTTGGCCATGGCAGCAGTTTCACAGGCACATCCGAAGGCAGGCGTTGTTCTCTGCACTTTTTGTGGCACTGTGTCCCACTGGCAGACCTCTGTTTTTAGCAGGGTTAGAAATCGGACCACAGCTGGTAGCCAGGCAGTCTGCCAGTGTGCTGGGCGCATCAGCCATTTCTCATGATATATAGCAGCTGAGCTAGATTTTTTTTTTTTTGGGGGGGTGGGGGAAGCTTTGAAACACTTTGAGCTTGCCATGTGTGCAAAAAGTTCTGTTAGTCCTGTGCTTGTCTGCATCCATTTGTAGCAAAGACATATAAGTTTGGGAGCATATTTCTGCTCCTGGCTTAAAACTTGCTTTCTTGTGCATGCATGCACAAGATCTCTTGTTAAGATACCAGGGTCCTGTTTCTAGGTGCAGATCTGTGATGCAGTGCATGTAGTCAGGGAAATAAAGCTAAAAATGTGTGTAAATTCAGAGGCTGCTTTTGCGGTGCTCGTGTACCATATGCTGCTCTCGGGAGAGCAGGATTTCAGCCCAGCAATCAGGCTCCTGTGGGAGTCTTTAATTGCTTCTTTGCTGCCCTGGTCAGGGGCTTTGCGTGAACCAAAATGAGCCCCTGAACCAAAATGAGGACTGAACACAGGTTTCACGGTCTCGCTATTCTGCATGCTGCTGCTTGAAGGGGTTGATTCACCTTATCAGTGCTGGTTTTCTCCTCTTTCTTCACGAGCTAGGTTTTAGACTTTACTATTTCAAGGCGGAAGAGGATAAGAGAGGAATCCACGATATTAATCCCTGCACAGCAACACAGATTCTGCTTTTCTAAGGTTATTATCCTAAAATAGGAAAAATAAAGCTCCTGTTGCTTTGTGACTAGCAAAGCTAATTCAGCATTGCTTCCTGTGGATCTAGCTTCTGTATCTTTAACTTGCCTTTCCAAGCCTGTAGTCTCTTCCTGACCACTCGTGGGGCTAAATGGCAATGTGTGCAGTGGCTTACTGAGGAGTCATTTGAATCCCTGAACGGATTGACATGCTGGCTACCATCTCTCAGAACGGGTAAGGGGTTGGAGCTACGCTGTAGTGGGGGCACTATCTGCCACTGGTTTACTTTACTTAGCTCTTCATTTCTATAGGATGAGGGGGTGTTAAGTGTGTCTGAAATGTCTGCTTCTGTCTCAAGTGTGGTTGAAATTGGCCAATGGATTCAAAAGTTATTAGAGGGGATTAAAAGACAGACAGCATGATCAGATAAGCCTGTTTCCTCAGAAAACTAGGCTAAAAAGGGAAAAAAAAAATCTAGTGCAAGGACTCCTGTGATGTCCTCTCTACATCCTATTTTTTTTTCAGCATCTGTGGGAGGTAATACTGGAGGCTCTGAGAATTTACCAATGAGTGACGCAGTACATACAGAAATTCCACTCTCCACTCTGCTTTCCTCTGATGGTTTATTTGCATTACACCTGCAATAACGAATGTGGCATCAGTCCTCTATCTCAGCAGCTGAAATCTGTCATGTGTGCAGGAGGAGTGACTCCAGGTTATCCACATTTGAACACCCCCTTACCCGAAACAGGATTTAGCTGCCAGGAGATAAGCCCCATGGACTAGTAACTGTTCGGTGAGGGGCTGTAAGACAAGCCAACAGGTTGGTCATTCTGTATCCTTGAGCAGCTGATGAGGACTTTGCTTCCTTTCCTCAGTCTAGGTGTGAAAGTGGAAATATTTTAGTTGTCTAGAGATATGAGGCTGTGCCCATCTCAGACCCAAATACGTATTTAACTGACACCTTTCACAGTGGGCAACATTTTGCTGCCTAGAAGCTGCCAGTCCAGTTTATAAATGAAGGTCTACAGACTCTGGGAAGTGGGGAAGTCCAAGAGGTGCTGTGTTTTGTCTCTAGATACAAGGATGCCACCTTGCATGCATGGCAAAGCTGATGACCCTTTGATCCCTGTACACATTTCAGAGCAAACTCTGTTAATCATGATCCAAGGGGAGTGCTGGAAAGGGGTTGGGCTTAATGAAGCCTTTCATCTGAGAGAAGGGTGCTGGGATGAAAGCCAGCCTCAGCTGCAAGAAGCAAAATAGTTAAAGCTTATGAAGATATTAAGACTTGGAATTTAATTTCAGGCTAAATAAAGGCATGTTCTGGGAGATGGATTTTGAAATGTGAAGGAAAGGTACAAGGCTAAGATTTGGGGTTCTGGGTTATCTTGGCATTTCTATCCCAATTTCCTGTGTTCCTGTTTGTATAGCAGAGCTGGTACAAATTTTCAAGCAGACACACAAATCCAGAAATAAAAGGAATAGCTGGTTGTGAACCTGCCGCCCACACACACAAATCCAGCGAGCCAACTAAGCGACAGCGCTCCTCCCTCCCTTCCTGCTCCTGCGACATCCCTGTCGTCTCAGCCACCGTGACATGCCTGAGCTCTTACGAGCATTGCTGAGGCCCACGGGACAGCTTTGCAGAGCAGGATGGTGAATGGGCTCCAGATGATGGCCTGGAGAGACTTTCTTGTCCCCCTGCACCTGTAGTGCTGGGAGCCTCATACCCTCTGAGCACCCTCAGGGAGAAGAGGTTTTGTGACTCCAAGTCAGTCCTTTGAACACTATTTGGAGGAATTTGAATGAGCTGGTGAACAACACGGTTGTTGGTCATGGTGATGGACACCAGATGAAGCTCACACCTGCCAAGGAAAAGGTTTCATCTGGTGCTTGCTTGGGCTTTCAGACCTTCTGAGTGTATCTCAGCCCAGCTCATGGTGCAGCTGCACTTCTTGCATGGGGAGGCAGAGGATGGGCTGCCGAGAAAAGCCTGGGAGAGCTGGGATCCCTTCATCTTGCTGGTGGAAGGTGCAAGTAATTTCACACCTTCCTGTGCTTGTCCAGTGCCTAGCTGCAAAGTAATTTCATTTGGGGCCTCTGGGTGATACTGTCAAAGAATGAAAAATAGCAACAGGAATTTTTGGGGCTGGGCTTCAGTTCAGAGGCTCAAAAAGTTTGTGCACACTTGCAAACCCCTCCCTGCCCTTCCCCCTCAGCTGGGCACTTAACATTGTGAAGGAACGTTTGGTACCGTGCCTAGTCTTCAGGGTTAGTAATTTGCTTTGTTGTCTGTGCTAATCTAAAGCCCCTGACTATGCAGCAAAAACTCAGCCAAGTTCCTTCTTGGAGAAGCCTGTGAGGAGGGAATTAATCTGCTGTGTGTAATGAAACACTATGCTCAAAACGGTCATTGTCGGTGAGCCTGCTGTCCAGGAGGGACCGAGCTGCCCATACCAGGTGTGCAGCTGGGGAGAAACCCCACCGTCTCCCACCGCAACCCTTAAAAAGCTCTGAAAATGGCTCAGCGTCAGAACGCGGTTTCCCAGATGAAGTCCGGCATTTCCTCTCCTCCTGGGGACCACAGAGCTGCTGCCTTTTGGCAATTTACTCTCCAGAGACAGTTGAGAACAGATAGCTTCTGCCTCTGCTTTTCTTGGGCTGGTTTCTGGGAGACTTGGGTGAGCACTGTGTGGTCCCAGAGTGGGTCACTGCTCCTGCCTAGAGACTGCAAGATGCTTTGCAAAGTGCTTCATGCCTCTACCCAGGCCTTGACCCCTTAGCAATGTATGTTCTGTTTAAGGTTCTACCAAATGCTCCTCCCAGCTCCCAGCTCAGGCTCATTGCTTTCCATTGTTGCTTGTTTGTGGTGATGTTTTTTAATTCCTGTGCCGCGAGGGATTTAGCCTCATATAACCTAACCCTGAAAGACTCCTGATAGTAGCTGCCTCCCACCCTCCTTATTCCCGTTCATCTTGTGTCTCGTTTTGCGATTGCTATTATTTCATCCCTTTGGGGCACCTACTAAGGCTACCCCAATGACGGATGCTGCCAGACCAGATGCATAAATATTAAGAAAGGCAGAAAGAGCCAGACTTGTAATTTCTTTGTGCAGAACAGTGATGGAGATGCTGTTCTTATAGCTGACCAACACAACTGCAGTCTGAGCTTCAGATTTAAAAGCCTATAGATGTAGGTTAAGCTGAAGTTTTAGCTGGGACTGTAACTGGGTAGTGTCTTGTGTTCAGGCGGAGAAGCAAATATGCTGGTTATGCTGGTGATTTTCACTAAAGGGCTTGCTCAGGAGACTGGGCTGTTATCCAAGTGTACCTTGTCTAATTTCTTTTGCTGGGAGAGTGAGACATATTTGTGGCTAGATCTTATTTATTTGCAGAGTTTCCTGCATCTTGACATACAAAAATCTGATGTGAATGTTGGACCCTAAACACGGTCCTAGAAATGATTATGGTGCCTGTCAATCTGGGATGTTATCCTTGTAGTGCAGTATCACAAGTCACCTGTCTACATGACCACCTTAATAAATCAGCGTGTGATCGCCTGGAATTGTCAGAGATTTGGTATTGTCAGAAAGCCTGATGGCAATATTCAGACACTGGAAGAACAGAAAGTCTTGATTAACGCTGAGTTAGCTGTCTCTTCTCTAATGCTGTTTCCAGTTCAATGGACGTCTTGCTAATAGTGTTTGGTCTGAAGGCCACAGACATATTGACGGTCACAGATCAAAACACCATCACTTCTAATAAATTATGCTGCCCTGTTTCTGTTAAGAAGTGCACCAAGGAACAACATCCATAAAAGCAAGGGGAAAATCTGAGCAGTCTCAACAAAGACTCATAGTGCTGCTGCTCAGGGTGAGAGCAAACACTTGATGTACTTTTCCAGCAGTGAAATTTGGGGAATACAAATTTGATGCTGGTAGCGCGTCTTTATTCTGGACCCTACAGCACAGTGAGGCTGGTGGTGTTTTTAGAGGATGCCAAATTCAATCTTTCCTTGCCTACAACTCTTTCTGTATTCCTCTTTACCCATCTGTCCCACATTGGATCAGAAGTAGTTCTGGAAATTTGAGGGTAGATAGATCAGGATAATTATTAAAAAGGCATAGAGTATTTTTCTTACAGGTCAGGCTCACAGCTAATAGTGGCAAAAGTCTGTGATGGACTAAAACCAGTTTAATGTTCCCAATCTCCAAAACATCAGCTCTGTTACTAGCTATGAGTAATGAGGCCAAGTGCTACTGCTGTGATCACGCAAAGATCTCGATAAACCTATACTCAACACCAAATGAGTAAACTGACACTTTGTAAACTCAGGGATTATAAATGTGAATCAATCCTCATCTTGCTAGAGCTGATCTCTCCAGATTAGTGTGGAGTATCTCATCAGTCTTGCCACTCTTTGAAGGATCTTACCTTGTCACTTCTCATGCTCTGCAGGCAAAAGGAAGCTCGTCATTTTAGCATTTTCCAAAAATATTAAATTTTGCTTACAAAAAAAATGTGCAAATTACCTTCCTCAATTTAAAACTAACGATCAGAGTCCACTATATTTCCTGTAGTCAGAAAGAGGTTGGAAGACATCTCATCAGTGTACAAAACCAGACCAAAATCCAGAATCACTCCTGTCCATTTTCTCACATAGAACCTTAAAAGCAGGTGTTTGTTTGTGGAGTTCGCATGTTTCCTTAAGATGAGAACTTCTGCTTTGTGACAACCTATGAACACCCATTAAAACAGAGATTGTGGAGCAGAGCAGATTGTGTGGTGCTGCCCATCTGCACATCGGATACCCATGCTTACTTTTTAATAAGAGCAAGGAGCTGGATGTAATGTCATGCAGTCATAATTCTTGGCAGTTGCTATAGTTCATATGTTTATTGGAAGCTGAAGCTTTGGAGCATTTATCAGATCTCTTTACGCTTCCTGCATTAGTGCTTGGGGTTTTTTTTTTCAGCTGAGCTCTCATGCTGCTGAAGCTCTGTTTTTGTGTCTAGTGGAGTGTTTCATGGGGGGAATGACTGTGCTGAAAAAAGTGAACAAGTCCAGAAACATCTGCCTGGGCAACGCATGTAAACTTAGAGGTTTTGAGAAGGACAGGGAGATAACTCTCCTGTAAAAGAGTTGGGTATGAAATGGAAGTGCCAGCCTGAGGGATGACAGCCTTTCCCTTGGAGAGAAGGTGGGTTGTGGCAGACTGATCGGGAGGAAGGCAACGCTTTCTGCCATCTACTGCAATGAACTCATCTGTCAGCCTTGGGATGTTATTTAAGAGTTGGACTCAGGCTTGGTGACATGGCTTGCAACGGAGGGGGTTATAAGGCAGCTGGAGCCAGGGGAGAGTTTCTAGCTGGTTCATCCAGAAACCCACCTCATACCATATGCCATCTCAGCAACCTCAGGAGAAGGGTCCAGGAGTGCTGAGGATGTACGCCCACCCCTAGTCTTGTTGTCTACTCCCTGTGTTGTGGCACTGAGTGTTCAACATCCCTGCACATCTAAGCCAGGCTGGTGTGTGCTTTCAGCTGTAAAATGAGGGTAATGTTCCTTGCTGTGTAGGGCCGAGGGGGAAGAGATGCTCTTGGGGGTTCACAGCTCTTGATGTGGGCAGTAGGAGCTGTAGGGAGGATGATTTCCTGCTTTTTCTGGGACAGTCCTGAAATGCAAGGGACAGGGCTTGCAGGTCTCATTCTTTTCTTCTTTTCCCATTGCTTCCATCTTGATTTAGGAGGTAGGAAGGCAAAAAGCAGAGGATGGTCCAAGCTCCCCCACTCCTATGAGCCTAGCCTCCCAGAATGAGCCAGGTAAGGCTGGGGTTTGCCCTTAGGAAGCTGTTGCGGTACAAAAATTTCTTCTGGGATAAAATTCCTTCTTTTAATAAAAGGCCCATTTAAATAATCAAAGTCCCAAAGATGAGATGCAACTGGCCCGTTTGCCCAAGAGAGTGTTTCAGAATTCTTTTACCCAACAGTTGGTCTGAGATCAAACAGACTTGGCACTGCACTGTTTCCTGGATAACACGCCATCATTATTTATTCATCTGAATCAAAGTGCTTGGTGTTTTCATGCTATCAGTTAGACAGAGTCTTATCGTCTGCCTCCCCCCCTTTTTTTTTTTTTCCTTTTTTTTTTTTTTAAATTTGTTGTGTTTCAAGAAAGTTTTGAAGCTATTGCAGTGGGAAATCCATAGCTTAAGAGGCAGCTTGCTCATCTTTTATTTATTTTTGTAATAATCCTGTTGTTATTCATGCAAAAGCTCCAAAAGATCCTTGTCCTCAGTCAAAAGTTTTATGCTTGGGTGAGACTCTAATGGTGACTTTTAAAAGGTTTGGATATGTATTGTCACGTTTATTGCTTTGTGATTTAAAGAGCAGTCACTTGGTCAAAACTGAGTAATTTTAAAATGCATTTTTATATTGAGATCAAAATGCCTATGTGAAATTCCCAATTTTTTAATATACTTTAAAAACACAAAAAGAGGGACGTCAAGCCAGTGGAAGAGCCAGCAACAGGATGTGATTAGGGTGATTTCTGGCCTGTTTCACATCATTTGTGGAGAGAAGTATTTTCTCCCCGCCCCCCCACTGCCCTTCACCCCCCCAAAAAAAATTGTGATTTTCTCTGATAAATCTGTTCCCTGTTCAGTTTGGAGGCTTCTTTGTTGTACAAAAAAAAAAAAAAAAAAAAAAAAAAATTGTATCTCAAAGTAGATGTTCTTTACTAAAATACTTCTCTTACTGGAAAAGCATTTTTCTATAGAAACAGAATTTCAATAGGAAATTTGCAGTCAGCTGTTACATACGGCAGGAAACACTGCTCCCCCTTCCTCTCAAAAGGGTGGTTTCATACAGAACCTGCCCTTCTGCACATCCATGCCAGTGTTGTGGTTTTATAAGCACATTTTCCTATTTTAAAATGTTTTCCTGTCTCCTGTTTTTGTGTAAAACATCCTCACAAAGAGGGAGAGTGATTAATTGGAAGCTACAGTGGAAACTACAAAATCAATTGCACTCAAAGAACTGTCTAATGTAGAAACTGAACTGATAAAAAAAGCACAGAGAAATATATGGGTTTTTTTCTCTCCTTCAGTCATAGAAGTCTTAGCTGTTACTTGGAAATTTTTTTCTGAAACAGAATGGTAACCCTCATATATTGTCTTATTGATGTTCAGCTACATGTTATATGTGAACATAGCAAACAATATATAAAAAGGCCTGTCTTGATGGGCTGGAGACTTATTCTGACCATTTACACCAAAAGAAAGTCTGATCCCCAAGCTGATTGTTCTTCTTTATAAAATTAATCCACAAGATTTCGTGCTCATAAATAACTGTGAAATGATTGAACTTTAAAACATAAGACTTCTCATGTGCTAAACCTCACGGAAGAATAATCTCCTGATAAATTTAGTTTTAAAGTAACGGAAGCATAGATGATTGCAATTCTATTTTTAGACATGCGCAGTACAACATTTCTGTTTGGTTTGTAGCAATCTCAGTTTAAGTCAGAGCCTCCAAATAAAGACAGAGATGTGAGAACAAGCAGGAGCAGCAGGGTCAGTGTGGTGAACAGTCTTGGCCCTGGGTTTGGAGGCAGTTTTGGAAAGAATATGAGCCTAGATTGTGTTTGCCAGGACAGGGAGAAGGTGGCGATGAGTGAGACAGGAGGTGGCCAGAGCTGATGGCATCACCAGCCACATCAGAAAGACTTGGAGACCAGGGCCTGTATCTCTGCTGCTTATCTGTGCCAGCCAGCAGAAAGCAAATCACACTTAAACCAGCAGTTCTTGGGCTTGTTACAACATGGATTGGGTAGAATGGAGGCAGTGATGTCTGTGCTATCAGGCTGTGCCTAAATAATGGTTACAAGTAGACCAGGCATTGGTCTGCTTCAGGTATGTAAGAAAGGAGTTACGATAAATCAGCACAACTCTGTCCTGGACTATCTTATTCTTGTTAGCTGCTGTGAGGGTAAATGTTAAGCATGTGAAGTGGGATTTCCGATTACATTCTTAATGCGAACCTTGAATTTAATTTAGATTCACCTGGGAATATTGTAAATTGTAAGAACTGAGAGTTTCAGTAATGCTTTTAGTGGTCTGATCTTTCAAGCTAGACGTTCTTCCTGCTTAGACCTGGCTTTCAGGTTCTGTTTTGTGACAACGTTTTACATGGATCTCTTTGCCAGCTCCATCCTTTTGGGGAGGATGGAAAGGGGAGGTGGAAGAAGTCATGCTGTAGCCCAAGGCTGCAGTACAAAGTTGCAATCTGCTCTGCTGTCACCATTTATTCCAGGACATCATCTTCAACCTCTCTGCAGCTCACTGACTTGGAGATCAAGTGAGAAGCATGGTTTCCACAAAGGATGGTGGGGTGGGTTAACCTTGCCTGGCTGCCAGGTGCCTACCAAGCTGCTCTCTCACTACCCAGTCCCCATGTGGAGTTAACCCACCACAGATGTATATTAGGTAAAGGGGACTAAGTGTACAACCATCCTCTATAAAGGATGGTTATTAGGCACTCGGAGAGCGTCAGCTGTATCCTGGGAACATGGACAGGGGGAATCTGTGAAACATCACCCAAATTTGCCTCTTTTTTTCCCCCCCACTTACGTTTTTCTCTTCTCTGTCTGGCAGTAGAGATGGGCAGGAGAGAGCCTGGATTTCAGACACTTTTTTTTGGATAATCACTGCAAGTTTTGGGAATATTTTTGGAAGAGGAGTTGGGGAAGTGTATTTTGGATCCAGGCTAAACACTTGCATGGGAAGAGAGGAACTGTGCTATCCCCCCTGTTCTGCTCTTAAAATCACTATATGCTTTGACATAATCTGCAAGACAAGCCCAAGACTGGAATACGAAATTGGCTGTGGAGTAGGAAATTGGCTGTGAACGAGGATGGATGTGCATTTTCAGCTCTTTCTTGGTTTCTTTCATTGTGGTCCCTGAGGAGTCATGAATGCCACTAGTCCGTATTTCACTCTACTTTTAAAAATATTAGGTCAAAACCACTTTTGCCCATATAACTGCACAATTCAGATCTCAACCATCCCTTTAATTTGTAGAAACAAAACCAAAGACAGAAAATATTTTCCAGAATTGTGAGTCCATGGTGGATCTGAGCGCATCAGGATAACCTGGGTGGTCATGTTTCTGGGAACAACATGGTTGCCATTGACTAATTAAATGTATGCAGTTTGTTGAAGCTGAAGATCTGTATTTAATGTTGTAAAGTAATTCTGGGCACTGGAAAGCTATTGTAGAAGCGTTAGAGTTTGCCACCCGCTGGGATGGAACAGCCCTGTGCTCTGCTCCTTTACCACCATGCGTGTGAAGGTAGCTGTCCCTTTCTTTACTGAGAAGAATCAAGCAGAAAAAAAGCTAACACACATTGCATGCCTTGCATCATATTCCAAAATGGTCTGAATTTGTAGGAGGACAGATTTCAGTCCAGATGCCCCTCCTCTGTCAGAGAAAAGAAAGACATGAGAGCGTAGACACTCATTTCACAGGTACCTACAGGTACGTATCAACACCTAAATATAGATGTCCTAATAAACAAATTGAATCATCAGGACCTGCGCTAGGGTCTAGAGCATAGTTTGTCTCACTGAAGTAGACATGTAAAACAGGAGAGATGACTCATGTCCTAACAGTGTCTGCTTTTCCCTGAATGTCTAACATCCTGCGTTTCTTTGGTTTGGCTAATCTGTTCCAGTGCATCAGAGAAGCTAGATTTTAGTTGATTCATTCTGCCCTGTGTATGAGGCTATTTCACAAGAGTTTCATATGAAATACATTTTTTTTTTAGCTAAGAATTTCTAGAATACATTATTTGTCTTGTCTAAGCTGAGGAACTATACTGCAGGATGGATAAAGATACAGGTAAATGTACAGAGGAGCTGGCAGTATGTGCATCATTAGACCCTTACATGGTAGATTAAAAGTTAAGAGATTTGACCAGAATCTTCTTTTTTCTTGTCCAATTTTTATTTTTAGTTTAAGTTGTCTTGAGTAAGGAAAAATAAATAATCTGAATGTTCAATACAAGCAATACAGTCACTTCTGTATCATTGTAGGATGCTGTCAGAGAAGGTGCATAATGTCCCTTGGGGGATCTTACCTTGCCCCCAGTATTCATATATTATTGTGGGTCTCTAGCATAAAGAGATCTGGCTGCAGGAGGGGATTAGGATCAAGATATTGGATGATCTCTTGGTGCAGTTGCTGTTTGTCACTGCTATTAGTAATGATACAGTTATTTTTAGGAATAGTGGTTTTTCTTTCAAGAAGTGCAAACAAGTTCCTAAATTATGGAGCTAGAGCATTTTCCATTTAGAAAACATCCTGCATTGGTACCATCGTCAGATTTTTCTCTTTCACAGTCCGCTTGATGTATTATTTTCGGGTTTCCTCATTGACTGTTTGGTCCCATAAGCTAAATTAAGCAAGAAGCCACAACAGGGTTTGCAATACTAGGCCAATATTTTGTGCCTCCAGTGCATTGTGCCTCAGGCCCAATTGGGTATTACCAACCACTCAAGCATGCACCGTTGACACATAAATGCATATTTGGATATAGCTTGTTAGTAAATGTAATGTCCCCAGCAGTTTTATTTGGATGATTATATTATTGCTAATTAACAGAAAATGTCATGACTTTTGGAAAATAATTGTTTGTGTAATGTGTTATTTACTCTCAAAAATTCCTCCATGTAAAAAGATGAGGAAATTATACGGGGGAGAAGGGCAGGAGAGCCACAGGGTTCTCAGAAGCGTGAGTCTCATTGACATCAGTGGGACGTAGCCAAAACCACTGCTGGTAATGTGACTCACTCATAAACCTCTAAAATCATCCACATTCACCATGCTTTTGATGCTCCCCATCATTTGCTCAGATGCACTTGGGCTTTGGTTAGTGCCAGGAGAAATTAATTTTAATTCAGCTAACCTACCAGCAAAATGTAGTAGCTAGAAGAAAGCAATCTTGGTGCTGACATTAAAAGCTACTAGGTATTAAAAGAAAAACAATGTAAAATCCCTGGCTTCTCTGTCTCCTTGCTTCCTTTGGCCTCATTTACATAATGGTTTAGAGCATTATGTAATTCAAATTGAATCGCTGTTGGTCGACACCAGCACCCATTGCATCTTTTCCATGAAGCTACAACGAGTCCCTGGAGTAAACGTATTTAAAAGGAATGACAGAAATGTAATAATCCTGTTTCTCCGACACCAGGGGTCTGACCCACTGCCTATTGCAGTCACACAAAATATTCCCCTTGACTGATGTGAGCGGAGGATTGCACCCCCGGAGCCCATGTAAGCTCTTAACTCTGATTCCTAAACTTGGCAACCAAAGCCAGTCAGTTTTCAATTGTAAACAGGCAGAATATCCCTCCTCTTTGGACAGCAATCATCTCTCGCTGCCTCTCGGAGGGGGAAAATCTCTTCCATCAGAGTGGAAGATCCACTAGCTTTATCCAAATAGCATTGTCAAATTTACAGTGCACTAAATAATGAACCAAATCTTCAGTATACCCCAGCAAGCAGCAACCAGCTACTCCCTGATAGGGTCCGTGTTCAATTTGTCCTTCATGAGTCTTTATTTCCATTACCAGGGAAGCTAATTTTGCCAGTGCACTTGTAAATCCATGACTTTTTGTTTTTCTCTGGTGTATTTTATTGCAAAAGCACTGGAAAAGCCTGCCCATCACCGGGGTTCCACTAGCTCTGAACAGCATCCAAAAGCATGGACAGATGAGGGACCCTGCATCCCTTTGTCCAGGGGAACTTACAGTGAGAGACAGTGATGCACTGCATGGGACAAAGAGGACAATAAAGGAGCTCTGTCAAAATCACCTAAGATTGGTCACTTGAGGGTTATTGCTGTGGATAGGGAAAGGTTTGAGGAAAGGTTATGTTGACTTGGAATAAAGTAGGTCTGTGGGCTGAGATAATTTTCTTGGCTAATGAATTGGAAAGGGATAGAGGTGGAGAAGGATGGGAAGTTGGGTGGAGGTGTACGGATGGAGTGGAGTTCAGTGAAGGATGGTGGTTGTGGAGCAAAGTGCTCCTGATACTGTAGATGGAGGAGGGCTTGGCACGAGCTGCTGTCTCACCTCTTATCTGCAAGATGCTGGAAGTGGACCTGCCATTTCTCACAGCTCAGCTTTGTATCATCTGGGTCTGTCTTTCCCAACCTTTCGTATCCAGTATTGACCCTTCATCTCAGCCTCTGTGTTTGTGTTACCTATATTGCTCCATTTACTCTTAAAAATGGAGTTGAATTGTTATGTCATGTCTGGCTCTTAGTTCAGTGCTAAAATTGTGACAGAGGTACTGGCTTTGCTTAGAGAGTTTCATCCATCTTCTTAAATGCAAATCTGCCAGTTCTGGTGAGAACCTTTATTAGTCTGTTGGATTTCCCTCCTGATGAAACGCGTCTCCGTATCTTAGATGAGAGAGGATCTGTGATGCCTTACCTATAATTTTGTGGTAACACATCCGACAGCTTTCCAGCCGCAGCTCCCCCTCCTCTAGAAGCATGCAGGCAAGCTTTTGGTGGCCAGCATAAAACCTGCCTTCTTTCAGGAGCATAACTATCCCATAATGGCTTCAGAATATATTTTAATAGCCATTTTACAACTTCCTACATCCATTAGAATGCCTTTACAAAACACTCAATGAATAAAATGGACCAGATTTGGTATATTTTATTCATGTGAGCATTCAAGGCACCTAATGGTGTGAGCAGTGTATATTATATTTGGCACAACATGGAATTCTCCTGTGGATTTCTTATTTCTTGTTCAAAAGCTAGTGGCTGCATCCTGAAAACATTCCTCTTCCTTGGTAGCTCTTTGCAAGCTCTGTTGGTTCAGAGTAGCAAAGGAGAAATCTCTCCCTGGATCTGAAGGCTGAGTAGTTTATGGTAAAATAACTCTGAGGCCAATCTCTAGTTTATTAAAATAGACATGGAAACCTGTTGGCTGCAGAGAATTATAATTTTCAGCAAAATATAGAGATGTGCATTGGTAACTCTAATGTGCTGCTTCCCTCTTGCTTGTTCGTGTCATTTGTTTGCAGCCTAATTTGAAATAAAAGCACCTGCAAAGAATGCAGAATATTTTTATCTCATTAAAAGATAGATTTTATCATAAGAGAAGACTTAGAGCCAGCATTTAATTCTTGGCATAACATTTGTCATCCCCAAATACTGTTTCAATATTGGGTTGCAATCTTCTGAATTCATTTCCTTTTAGCACATGTTAGCTTTCTGAAGACTTTATCTTATCAATAAGTCATTGGTAATGTCAGAGTGCCACGATTCTGATGAGTGAGATGCCAGCAAAACTCATTAGATTGGATTTAAAAGAAGATACAGCGTAGGCATAGCTGGTTGTGATGAAAGACTCGTGGTTTGGTGACTCTGAGATTTCAGTTTGGACATTTTGTATTGGTTTTTTTTCCCCAGCGATGTGAATGCAGTGAGTTCTCATATTTATTTCTGCCCCTGGTGAACAAACAGGGCTCGTTTTAGGAAATCTGTGCCGTGTGATGTCATATCAACCTGCAGTGTTGCCTTGTGACGCAGACAGCAAGAGGAACTCTGTCTCACAGCTCCTCCTGCGTCACTCTGGGGTTGATTTCAATGCTGTACTTTTCCTAGGAGCTCTCCTTTGGGAGTTAAAAATTGCAGCTGTTTCCATGAGATTCTCGTGGGATACAAAACCCTTCCTTGAAGGCCAGCCATGGGAGCCTGACAGGTCCCCCGCAGGCGTTGGTGTCTCCAGCACCCCTTTCTGCAGCTTTAACTCCGAGCTCACCCAACAAGGTGTCTCTGGATGAAGAAGCAGTCGTAGATTGCCTTCACATGTTGCAAAAACCCCAGGGTTTTCCAGCTCCCTGCAAGCTTGGTTATCTTCTAGACCATTAGTTTAAAAGCTCAATTACACACTCTCTGATGATCATGCTCCAGCGTGAAGGCACTCTCTTTAAAGAAAGCATTTCTATCCAAATATTCCTGGTCCTAATAGATCACTTGCCCAGCTGCTGTGACTTCCCTGGGATGGGGAGAACTGTGCTGATTTATGCCAGCTGGAGATGTGGCTGATTATATTTGTTAGGAACATGTACCACAAAAAAAAAAAAAAATAAAATTGTCCATGGTCTTGACAAAATTATGCCTGTTAAAAAAAGAAACAAACCAGATATCAGTTTAAGCAGAAGTAGTGAGTGTGCAGTGTAAAATTTCAAGGACTGTGTTCTTTGGTTCCTCCTTGTTTTGATGTGAGCACACAGACCTTCAGAGTGTATATTAACAGGAACTGAAATTTCTCAGTTAAAAGAGAATTTCCCGTGACACCTCCTGGCTGTGGAATGTGAAGTGTGGTATAAATATAAGTGAATTAAGTCTCAAAAGGTTGCCTGTTCATTGTCAGTAAAATTATGACAAGTGTCTAAGTCACTTAGACTCCTTTAACCTCTTGATCTTTATGTATCTTTATGTAGAAGGTCTTTATTTGATCTTAATTAAAAACAGGAGTTCTCCATGAAGCTGTTACTTCATGGTTGAAACAAAACTTTCGTGCAGTCCGATGTCACCTTGTAGTCTTTTAAATATGATAAAATGTTGGTGTGTATGTGTAAATTTATGTGTAAGAATTTGTGAATCTAGGCCAGTGACATTAAACTAGATGTGTCATTGTATTGTTCTTTATTTCCCTAGCCTGTTGTTCTCATGTTTTGCAGAGCTCTGTGGGTCAAAGAAAAATGCCAAAGAGATTATATGGAAAAGTGGGGGCAGTGAGGGAAAGACGACTGTGCTCTGTGTAGTCCCAAACATTTAAAAGGAGCCCATCCTCATGACTGTTTTTGTTACCACAGCTGTTAGGAACACAATATGTCTATATTTAGACACAAACATTTCTTAAACAAAAGGAGAATTCAAGACTCCTGATTGTCCCTTTCTAAGAGTAGGTCTAGCGGAATCGCAGTGGAAGCACACCTGCTACCGTGGGCTATCATCCACCTCCCCACACCATGGCTGGTAGTAGCTTCTTGAGTAGCATCATGGAAATCAGTAGAGGTTAAATGAATACAATCCTAGTTGAGATGAGCATTTGTGATGGTATTTGGGGGATGGAACCTCCATGCTGGTTTGTGTCAGCATCTTGGGCCATGATAAGGGGTTGATGGGCACTAGGGTGGTGGTTGGAGATGAGCCAGGCCAACTTTCCTTGTATTTGCACTCCTGCAGACAACTTATTGCCCAAAGTGGCCTTTTGGGTGATGGTCACGCATCCATGGGGAGCTAAAGAAGGGCTTGTAGCGGGGCACGCAGGTCGCGTTCTGAGAACCTGAAAGGTCTTCTGAGATGGGGTGTCTGAAGCCTATAAGAGTAAGGCTAAAACTGTAGTGGAAAATTACATTTATCTCTCTGAATAAATACAGGAGATAGCAATATCTTGTATGTTTGTCCTGTTCTCACTTCTTGCCATGCCATCAAAAATATGCATCTTGGGGCTTTATTTTCATGTGCACATTTTGTTTACATAACCAGTACATTTTTATCAGCAAGAACCAATGTTAACTGAAGTTAACAAAGACAAAGCAAGAGGGAAAGGTTCATTTTGTGCATGTTGATATCACAGAAACAATGTGTTTGAAGCCTGGTACTTCAAAAATATGCCTGAGAGGAATGGAAAAATCCAGGCTCATATTGTAAAAATGTGAGTCACAACAGCTATTATCTCTTAAGAAATGGCATTCCAGCTCTTTGATTCAGTCATTGAAGATTTCCCTTTTTAAGTTGTGGTGCTTTCTTACTCTTTTAAGAAACGTCTGGGCTAACCCTGGTTATTTGTAGAAATCTTTGCAATTCATAGATTAAAAGAAATTAGACATAGAAAGGACCCGTGAAATTGTCTTGTCCATTTCCTGAAAGCATATGAAATTGAAAAAGGATTAGGCTAAATATATCTGTATTAAAATCTGGGAGTTTATTTTTTTATACAATATGAAGACAAAACATGTCAAGATTTTTCAATTGTAAGGATGCTGGAGAGTGTAATTTTTAAAGGAGAAGTAAATAGAAGAGTAGCAAAAGCTCTAATGAAGTTTGGGTAGGATTTTCCAGTTGTTCCTAGGCAGCTATCTTTCTGGAATTTTCAGATAAAATCGAAAAGATCTGGTTTTGACCAGTTTAAAGTTGATTCACTTTTCTAATACAAGAGAGCTTAAATAATGCCCATTTAAAAAAAAAGAAACAAACTTCTCATTTTGTTCAGGTGTTTCTGGCTCTTAGATCTTCCTCACTGTCCCCTATCTTTTTTTTTTTTTTTCTTTTTAAAAAAATTTTGACAAGTTCTGTTGCCAGAATGGCTTCTTTTGGAAGTCTTGAAGGAAGTCTGAGGAGGATGCTGAATATTCTTCTGAAGAATCAGTTTTTGTGATCAAGCAACACCCATGAAAACTGTGGCACTTAGCAGGGACATTCCACACATTCTCTTATCATCTCAGTAAAGGACTCGGTGTCCCTCATGCTGTAAGGCCATGCCTCCAGTTTGGCTATGTGGAGAAGGTGGTGCAGAGGTGGCTGCCACAAGTTTTCCAGCAAAGAAAATGTCTGAGTAAGCTCAGGCCAGCCACAGAGTCTGCGGACAGATTGAGCCCTTGCCTAAGGCAGTGCAGGCTGTCCTGTGTTGGCATTAGTGCTATGTAAGGACAAGAGCATATGAGAGCAGATGACAGGTCTCTCCAGACTGGTATCTTAGGAAGAGTGTAAAACCAGGGCAAACATAAGTAGTCTTTCTTGCAGTCACCCAGGTTCTGTAGCTAAGGGATTTTCTCAGTCAGAAACAGCATCTTTGTGTTTTAAAACCATTAATGGATCTTTTACCCTTGGATTTGTCTCGTGGCGTTGTGAATCCTTGCCATTTGCAGTGAAAAAGTATCACAGGATAACTCTGTGCCATGTGGAAAGTGGCTCCAGTGGTTGTTTCAAACCTACTGCTCTGTTTCCATTTGAAATTTCTCCATTCTTGTATTATGATAAAAAGCAAACAATCATTCCCTGTTCACCATCTTCACAGCACTCATGATTACCTACACCTCAACTATCAGCCAGCAATAATCTCCTCTCTGGTTTAGAGACCTAGTCTGTTCCCTTCCAGAAGCACTGATCAGCCACTGATTTTTGTTGTCCCCTTTAGCACTGAGGCAGGTTTCACCGTGAAGAAACAAAAACTGAAATGACAAAAAACTTGGAGAATTCTCTGGACACCTGTGTTGATGTTGTTTATAGAAAGTGAAATTTTATTTGCTTGCACTGGTGCTGAGTCACAAAACATTGACCATAAGAAAACTCAGTTTGTGGGAAAGCTTCTAATTTCCTGTTTTTTTCAGGTGGAAGGGGATAAAACCGATGATGTGGGGGGGGAGAGGGGAAAGGAATAAAGGGAATAAATCTAAATAAAGAAGAATATGAGAATACTTAAACTCCAGGAAGACTAATTAATTTTAGCCCTGCTTGTTCAAACAAGCAGTAATGTACAAGCTCCAATAAATCATTCCTGTATGATATGCTGTGATCAATGACAATTTAATGAATTCATTTTAAAATGAAGTCAGAATAGGAAAAACAGTAGTTATTTGAAAGAGTACTTTACTCAAATAAATTGAGTCAATAAATATGCTATTTGTCATGCAGAGTCCAGGTAAAGTCTTGTTTGCTAACAAAAATGCTGTCATCACAGAGCCTAATAGAAGCAAACTATCTCGAACTATCCACTGTAAGTAGGCAAATACCAGCTGAAAGCAGAAAACAACGATTGTGGCTGAACAAAGAATCGTATCCTGCACACATCGACAAATGTTATAGGGTAGCCCACCTCAAAATCTACTATTTTGTGTGTCACCAGCTTGTATTCTAATTTACTATGAATGGTCTGGTGGTGATAAAAAAACAAGGGCTGTGTTTCTTCTGTGAAATGAGTTTTAGTTGTTGCGTAGTGAGGGTTTCTCTTGCTGGATAAACATTCCACTACAGTCACTATTAAATTGCAAAATACGGCTCCAGTGAACTTGGATGGATTTGTGCAGGCTACTGGAACAGGGATAAGCTTCATCCCTTTTCAAACAGTAGCTTTACATTAATTTTCACAGCTATCCATGTTGTTTAGTGCCAATACAAGAAGGCTTTTTGTTCTGCTATGTTTTTCACGCTTGACCTTATTCCTCTAAGTTGAAGAGAGATGGCAATTCTCACTCATTTTCAATCAGGTGGGGACTGGAAGTGTTGGCAGTGAAGAACCATCAACCCAAGATGGTCAGACTTCACAGGCTTGGGTTAGATGTTCAAACTGGTATTGGATGGGAGGAGCCCGTTCTTCAGACGTGGTGAACTGGTAGCAGTGGCTATTCAGAATCTCAGAAGTTTGGAGAGCTCTTATGAAGGTCCAGGGATTTGCCAGGCCCATCTGGGCTTCCAGCATCCTTCAGATTGTAGGGTGTGAAGGAGAAGAAAGTGCTCAAAAGTCTTGACAGATATCTGGAAGTTGGTATTTCCCATCCCAAAGGAAAATAGAAATTATGTTGCAGAAGCCCAAGACAGAGATTATGAAGAATTTCAGTGTGATTTAAGAGTCTGAACTTGACCCTTAGCTCTTTAAATTTGGAATAGAACAGCTGGGGCATTTTTAGAGTTTGCACCATGTGGCCGGACACTGGCTGATTTAAATCTGCCCTGCAGTCATCTTGGGCACATTGTTCATCCACTCCCAGAGCTGCATTTTCAAAAATGACTTAGGAATCCAAATCCCTGTGGCTTTCAATGGAACTTAAGCTTGTATGAATCTAAGTTACTTCTTAGCTTGGATTCAGCATCTCCAGTGACTGAAAAACTTAAGAATAATCCACAGTCTATCTACAAAGTCATTTTAGCTCTGATCATGAGTGATTCCTAGTTGAAGTTACAGTTTCAGTCATTTCTGTTTCCCTTGATGGTCTACTGAGCACATACAAATAGATGAAGAGCTTCCTGATAATAGATAGTCTACTCTGGCTTTTTTTTTTTTTT